>NC_045171.1:625985-643485 GCF_900700415.2 Clupea harengus | reverse complement strand
TGTGTGTGTGTGTGCGGGGTGTGTGTGTGTGCGGGGTGTGTGTGTGTGCGGGGTGTGTGTGTGTGTGGGGTGTGTGTGTGGGGTGTGTGTGTGTGTGGGGTGTGTGTGTGTGCGGGGTGTGTGTGGGGTGTGTGTGTGTGCGGGGTGTGTGCGGGGTGTGTGTGTGTGCGGGGTGTGTGTGCGGAGGTGTGTGTGCGGGGTGTGTGTGTGTGTGCGGGGTGTGTGTGTGTGCGGGGTGTGTGTGTGTGTGCGGGGTGTGTGTGTGTGTGGGGTGTGTGTGTGTGTGTGGGGTGTGTGTGTGGGGTGTGTGTGTGTGTGGGGTGTGTGTGTGTGTGTGGGGTGTGTGTGTGGGGTGTGTGTGTGTGTGGGGTGTGTGTGTGTGTGTGGGGTGTGTGTGTGGGGTGTGTGTGTGTGCGGGGTGTGTGTACGGAGGTGTGTGTGCGGGGTGTGTGTGTGTGTGCGGGGTGTGTGTACGGAGGTGTGTGTGCGGGGTGTGTGTGTGTGTGCGGGGTGTGTGTGTGTGCGGGGTGTGTGTGTGTGCGGGGTGTGTGTACGGAGGTGTGTGTGTGTGCAGACGGAGGTGTGTGTGTACGGGGTGTGTGTACGGAGGTGTGTGTGTGTACGGAGGTGTGTGTGTGGGGTGTGTGTGTGTGCGGGGTGTGTGTGTGTGCGGGGTGTGTGTGTGTGCGGGGTGTGTGTGTGTGTGTGTGTGCGGGGTGTGTGTACGGAGGTGTGTGTGTGTGCGGGGTGTGTGTGTGTGCGGGGTGTGTGTGTGTGCAGACGGAGGTGTGTGTGCGGGGTGTGTGTGTGTACGGAGGTGTGTGTGTGTGTGTGTGTGCGGGGTGTGTGTGTGTGCGGGGTGTGTGTGTGTGCGGAGGTGTGTGTGTGTGCGGGGTGTGTGTGTGTGCGGGGTGTGTGTGCGGGGTGTGTGTGTGTGCGGGGTGTGTGTGTGTGCGGGGTGTGTGTGCGGGGTGTGTGTGTGTGTGGGGTGTGTGTGTGTGCGGGGTGTGTGTGTGTGCGGGGTGTGTGTGTGTGCGGAGGTGTGTGTGTGTGCGGGGTGTGTGTGTGTGCGGGGTTTGTGTGTGGGGTGTGTGTGTGTGCGGGGTGTGTGTGTGTGCGGGGTGTGTGTGTACGGAGGTGTGTGTGTGGGGTGTGTGTGTGTGCGGGGTGTGTGTGTACGGAGGTGTGTGTGTGGGGTGTGTGTGTGTGCGGGGTGTGTGTGTGTACGGAGGTGTGTGTGTGTACGGAGGTGTGTGTGTGGGGTGTGTGTGTGTGTGCGGGGTGTGTGTGTGTGTGTGCGGGGTGTGTGTGTGTGTACGGAGGTGTGTGTGTGGGGTGTGTGTGTGTGCGGGGTGTGTGTGTGTACGGAGGTGTGTGTGTGTACGGGGTGTGTGTGTGTGCGGGGTGTGTGTGTGTGCGGGGTGTGTGTGTGTGCGGGGTGTGTGTGTGTGCGGGGTGTGTGTACGGGGTGTGTGTGTGTGTGTGTGGGGTGTGTGTGTGTGTGGGGTGTGTGTGTGTGCGGGGTGTGAGTACGGAGGTGTGTGTGTGTGCGGGGTGTGTGTGTGTGTGGGGTGTGTGTGCGGGGTGTGTGTGTGTGCGGGGTGTGTGTGCGGGGTGTGTGTGTGTGTACGGAGGTGTGTGTGGACGACCTCCACTGCAGCTGCCTTCCATGTTTGTTTTAACCAGGTGACCCCGCCGCTGCAGAATGGAGACCAATATCCATCTAGAGTGACGTAGAAGTCACTTGATTCCCATGTGACTGTTGTTGTTGTTGTTGTTGTTGTTAATGTTGTTGTTGTTATTTAATGACTGTTCAGACTGAGGTCAATTTGCAAAACATCAGGCCTGTTCCTGATTTGGGAGCACATATGTTAGTGGCCCAAACTGGAATTGAAAAGTTGAGATTCCCTGTGATGTGTGCAGTTCATACTGTTATGAGAGAAATTATCTGTGTTACATATGAGCAAATACGTTCAGATTGGCTCACTTTGGGCCTGTAGTCTGAAAGAGGAAATCACCTTACTTATGTTTACTAATCTGTTTCAAAGATTCTAGAGATAGTTCTGTGTTTGTGATCCTTCATTGTGGTGAGGAAGGTATCGGCTGCTGTCAAATGTGATATGTACAAAAAGGCTATAGCCCTAAGTCAAATAACATAATTAGAGTAAGAACTATTTTACACTTTTTACATTAGGTTTGCTTTGGGCTTCCCTAAAGCCTTCACTCCGATCTCCATTATAATAACGTGAGAAATTACTGAATACCTGTAGGGAATACCTGTGCTATCATTGAAGGGATACTGATATAATCTGATATAATATAATTAAAATAATAGCCCTTAAATTCAAAATTGGCCACCTGTCTCTGTTTCATGAACATCATTAAGCTATAAAGGAGCATCTCAACGACTCATTCAGGTGACTGCCATGCTCAAATAATCTTGTTTATGAAAATTACACTTGTTTTCCGCCTTTATTTATGGCCACCTTTAGATGTCTATGCCTACTCTTGGAGAGATCGTAATTAAGTAGCCTGTATGCCCCCCTAGAGTCGTCTTAATCAGGCGCCGTGTGGTCCTATTCCACGATATCGTTCGTCAAGTCCTCGACCTCCTAGGTTTACGGGGCGGTTCTGCATTGCACCGAGTTTGAGGCTGAACCTGAGTTAATCGCTTTCATGGGAATAATCATTGCCTTTCTAAATAAATATGCCACGATCTGATCAAAGTCTAATTTTAAATCTATTATGTTCTTTGGCTTAATAATGATATCCCAGATTAGTAATCAATATTTCACTGGAAAGGCAATTATTGTATATATCGAGCTTTTGAACTGCAGTTAAGTGAAACGTAGTTTCCATTTAGAGAAAACGTTTATCACTAAACCACATTTAATCAAAGCAAACGGTAAGATTTATGTCAGATATTGAGACAACCATTTGGCCAGACAACTATGAAGACCCAAATCACCCAATTATAACCGCAATGAAAATAGTCGTTAAATAATGCAGGGGCCATTTTAACGCGTTTTATACCTGCCTGAATATGTATATTGTAAAGGGCACCTCCGTTTTATCGCGTGCCCGGGACCACCGCCTTTAATTGCGCTATCTTCTCGTGAATATATCATGAAACAATCATTATCATAAGCGCGTTCGGCGATCTAGAGGCGAGCGAGGGGAGGCAGAAAAATAAGCCTATTTAGAAGCTTTCCAGTCGGCTGGACTTGCGTCGGGTGTGAAGTGACAGCTTAGTAGATCATGGGCCACATCATCGCTCACTCCCGGCGCGGTCCCGGTGCTGTTGCCTCTCTCCCGCCCGCCCCGCAGATGGAGATAATAGGCTATTAAAGGCATGGGATTAATTTGTAGCCAATTACAATCCACGGCGGAATATGAATACATAAGTAAAGGCGTTGCTTATGTCTTAAGTTTTTTGCCCGACGGGGGGATAGAAGGGCATGGGAAAAGCAAGGGGAGGGGTTGAAACACGGAGAGAGAGCAAGTGAGCGCATGTGTGTGTCATGCACGTTGGAGGTCCTGGGGTGATGCTTAAACCCCAAAAAGGATTTGAGCAAAGAAGATCAACATCCAGCAGTGTAACCATCAACTCTCAAGTGTTGGCTCAGAAAAAGGAGGAGGAGGTCGCTGAACGTTTTTGACATTTCGGGACATTTTGACATTTGTATGTATTCAAGTAGCCTAAAACACACACACGCGAGTAGGGTATCGTTGCTGTGCACGGCGCAGGACAGTGGGGAAGCGGGTTTGTTTTTTTCTTCACTAGAAATTATGAACAGAGACAAGACGACTCCGGTTGGAGATACAGCGATCGCTCCACTCGCGTCCGGCGGCGCCTTGGTCACACAGGCAGCGGTTATCGTGTCGGTTTCTCCGGCGAGCATGGACAACAACAACAACAGCCCGAAGCGAGTCTCTGCAAACGATCTCGACAGAGAGGTGCTGCTACACCACGGCGGGACAGGAGACGGTTCACTGCTGCGACAGGATCCCGCCGCTCCAGCCGTAGCGCCGACAACGGGCCACCGGACCACTGCGTTTTCAGTTCTGGACATTTTGGACCCGAACAAGTTCACAAGTAAAAAACAACCAAGAACAGCCATCGACTTCACTTTAGGGACGGAGAACCGAGGCGACGAGGACTCGTCCCGTGGATCCGACCAGAAAACATCATACACGGCAGACTATGATACTTGTAAAAAATCATCATTATCAAGTGAGTACTTACATACTTTTATTATTATATTTCATAGGTTAGCAACACTTAAGTAGACTATACAGTCATTGCACGGCCAGAAAAACAAACTAGGGGACGAATTATTTAATTAAATTCATTAATTCAAGCATTTGACCATGGACACTAACGTTATGGATAATACTCGGCATTTAGGATAGCACAGGCTAAATTGTCATAATGTAATGCCAAGTTTATTTTCAAGAATTAGATAACACGCTAATTCCCCGTAGCACTGTACTGTGTATAGGTGTGACTAATATGCAATTATAATATAGGCTACTAATATATTATGCATTCACTGAAGAGACTGTCTTGGTCAAAATGTTTACCAACATTTACCCAAATTGACACTTCCATGGCTGATAAGTAGACGGCAACATGACGTTTAGTTTTCCCTGCAAATATGCGGCCTTTGCAACTTAAAAAAAAGTTTCCATCCACTTCAGACGGTCATGCAACCTGTACAATGTTGCGTAACAGTACGCCGCTGCAGAAGACTTGAAATAAACGGAATGCAGCCATCCTTAAGCCGAATAGCCTTACTCTGAAAGGAAAACAGCGTTACACAGCGTTTAGAGAATAACGACCTCATAGTAGAGTAGGTTTTAACGCACAATTATCCGAATTTTCACTCTATAATTTAGATGTTGCAGGGAACTTACGAGCTTGATAGAGATATGTTCGTTTCAATAATGAGGTATCGACCTGCCTAGCCATGCTCGGTTCTTTAACACAAAGTTGTCTGTTGTTGGCGCTAAACTTTTCTTACAAGTAGATAAGAGAGTGTAGGCATAATGCTTTGGAATGCCCGACACCAAGCTAAACGTTTTTTTCTAAACATTTTCTTTCTGTCAAAATAGGCTAGCTTATACGCAAACGAAGTTGAACAATATCTGCCTTATGAAAAGCAACAAATGGATTCACAACACGTTTCCACATTTGATATATAGATATATAGATATATAGATAGAGATAGATATTTAGAAAGAAAGATATATATATATATAGATATACTAGCCTACTTTATTTATCCCCAAAGAAAATGTTCTGTGGTACAGAAGCAATTAATGTAAATGACAAAAAACGAACATAGACCTAACTTACAAAAGCACACATAAGGTAGGTAAAAAGACAGAACACAGACAGAACACAGAATTACTATATATATATATATATATATATATATATATATATATGTGTATAGTTTACTATATAGTTTACTATATACCACTACTATTCTGGATAACATATATACAATAAAAATATAATTTTGCTTCAAGGCAAGATATTGCTATTAATGTGCGAATTAAATGTAAAATGTGCATTTCCACTCAGAGGAGGAGTCTCCTCCCTCGGCCCAGAGGGGAGTCATAGATGGCCAGGGAGGTCGGCAGGCATGAGGAGGTTTGACCAGGAGTCACTGTGAGGTGGCTAGTGAGTTCGGCAGGCATGAGGAGGTTTGACCAGGAGTCACTGTAGAAGGCTAGTGAGGTGGGCAGGTTTGACCAGGAGTCACTGTAGAAGGCTAGTGAGGTGGGCAGGAGTCACTGTTGATGGCTAGTGAGGTGGGCAGGTTTGACCTGGAGTCACTGTGAGGTGGCTAGTGAGGGCGGCAGGCATGATGAGGTTTGTCCTGGTTTGTCCAATATCTGAACTGTATCTGTCACTCTGCTGTTATTCTTAAAACAGCGCGCCGGCGTGTGACATCAGTTCTTATTAAGCCAAAAACGTTTCTTACACCTTTACACATTTGCAATAGTTCCATTTTTCATTTTTATATTAATACGATCATAGGGAATGGATTTTATTATTTTAAACACTTGGCCTACATTGCATTTTGCACTTTGTGCTCCGTTAAAATATATGGTTCATATTGACATGCGTAGTAAAATAGGGTTATCATCCAACATTTTGGGGAGTTTTATTTAGATTTGAAAATATTGTTATTTTTATTGGTTTTCACGCCTGTTTGTTGGCTTCCTCAATAATTTAAAAGTATATAGCCAACCGTTTGGAATTTCTGGACGGATCCGAAAAGTTTTTTTTTGCTTTAATTTACAGTTTTTGTGTGTGTGTGTCGCATAATGAAATTGAATCTAGTAAGGTAAATTAGTTCCCACTAGTTACGGCTACGTGAAACTTTAAAGGTCACTACAAAGGCCAATTGATACTTTCAGCAAATCATTATTCTAAGTGTTTTTGTGTTACATTTTTTCTACAGAAGATGGCTACGTGTACAGATCCGAAGAGTGTGAACACGACTTCATCCAGGCGAACCACACGGACAGTGAGATCCAGGACGAGCTGTGTAGCGACGAGAGCAACAGCGCGCACATGGGCAACGCGGACGGAGGATTAGATTCCCATGACAACGCGAGAGAACAAACTCCAAGTCCTGCTGGCGCACAAACTCAGCAGTCGTCTTCAAACGGTCAGAACAACCAGGTAAAAGCGAAGAGAAAGCGCTCCGGCTCGGACTCCAAGTCGGGCAAGCCCCGGAGGGCTCGTACGGCATTTACCTACGAACAACTTGTTGCTCTCGAGAACAAATTCAAGTCTACCAGGTACCTCTCCGTCTGTGAACGGCTCAATTTGGCGTTGTCGCTCAGCTTGACAGAGACGCAGGTGAAAATCTGGTTTCAGAACCGGCGTACCAAGTGGAAAAAACAGAATCCCGGGGCAGATACGAGTGCACCAACGGGCGGTGGCGGTGGCACGAACGGCCAAGGCCACGGACTGGGGGGGCTAAGCCCCCTGAGTCCTTCCCCCCCCATGGGCGGCCATCTGTCCATGCACAGCTACCCAGGGCATGCGCCAGGGGGACTCGTCTGTACCGCTCAATTACCGTTTCTGCAGAGTCACGCGGTACTCTCACCTTTCATGTTGAGTTCGCAAGCATACGGAGCTCCCACGTTTTACACTTCGCACTTGTGAAAACCAATCAAAACAACGTACAAAAGACTGATGTAAATATGGAAATACACACGCTTTTCTACCTGTTCCCATGAAGTCATGTGTCGAATCACTTTGTAAAAGGTATAATATTTTAATAATATTTTAAAAAATTTCTAAGGATCTTGAGAAGAATGTCAATTGCAAATTTAGCTTGCGTTCAGGGATATTAAGAAACCCTTTTAATGCACTTAGAAACTTTCTTTATTGTCTTGACGAAAAATATTTTTCCTGACTTTGCTCAAAGTTGTAAGCTCTGCCTGGATTTTTTTTTTTTTAAGTTGTATTTAATATAATTTTCTTGTTTGATAAACTTACTTCTATAGTTATAATTGTAAATATTAAGATGTCAACAGTCCTATTTGGAATGCAATGGGAGAAATAGAAAAATGAGACAATAAAACTATGTATCGACAAAAACATGAAATCGCCTTTTCCATACATACATCTTTAAGATTACTAGAAAATTCTGAAGCATTCTGGCAGGCATAGACTCTCATACTCTCATTTTTATCTAAACTTTTACTGGCAACAGGTTTAGTCAGTGGTATAATACAATATACTATTATTGATACATCATCATTGTTCGTATGTATTCTGTATGTAGCCTATGTATGTATATATGTATGTATGTATGTATGTATGTATGTGTGCAGCCTATATATTACGGAGTTTAAATTAATGTTAGGAATTTGTTTAGGAAGCACCCGAGTCGAAATGTTAACAGATTAAATTAAACGGTTGTCCAATGCCCCATTCTGAATACTGGCCCAGGTATATAGGCTGCATTTAATGTTAACGTTAACAACAACAGCAACAATTATATTAGGCTAACAATAAGTATTATTATATCAGTACGCTTATGTATTGAACTGGCCAATATTTTACAATGATGCTTTAATAGGCAGCTAACAAAAAGGACATCATGAAAATGGCAAGAAGGGTTGTGACAGCAAAACATAAGAAACAAAACCACTTATGGACAACTTATGGACCGATTGTCGTATACATTCTATTAAACATTAACGCTTAAAGCTAGGATTAATATGTGGACGTTTTCTGGAAGAACTGTTGCTATCTGGTCACCGCCAGAAATTTAAAACATTTTCAAGAAAATATCACAATACCATCCGTGAAGTTGTAGACAGCTGTGCGCCACAATAAGTCATATGGGGTAGAGGTGAGACGTTCTTTCTGTCAGGTGTGTGTGTGTGTGTGTGTGAGTGTGTGTGTGTGTGTGTGTGTGTGTGTGCTCCATTGAATTTGCAGACACGCATACAGAGTAACAGTAAGCGCACTATACAAATCTTGGTTTTAATAACTTAAACGGTCTTTATCAAGGCTACCTACTGTTTTAGCCTGCTTGCACTACATATCATTCATCCTCCTGAACACAGAACCTTTAAAATAAATATTAAATCCCTGGTATGATTTATCAAAGTTTATTTTGGATGAAAAAAGCACATCCATAACTAGCCTATCCTAATGAACACAGAAATGTCCGACATCGAAAAGCTTAAGGAAAAGAAAATCGACCAAAAGTTGTTTTTACTATTACGATTATTAGTAATAGCATTATTATTAATATTATTATTATTATTATTATTATTACTACTACTAACTCAAAACAAGGCTACTGTATTCCAATGGCAAAATTACATGTGACTTACTGTATTCCAATAGCCTATAACTCAGGTTAAATGGCAATACCCCCCCCCCCGCCCCTGAACTCAAGGAAGAAAAACAATATTAAGCTCGACTAATTAGAAAACATCAATACAATTTACATAAATTCGCACACAAGTTGCCTGTGGCTTTATGCTACGATCTGGTAGGCTTGGCTTGCCGTCATGTGAAATCTATATGTTTCAAGCTCTGAATTGAAAGTAATAGAATCGGATTGGATTTAACCTTAGGATAAACTATTTCCAACCTCCTTTTACCAAGTTTAAAGCAATGATTTACCAGTTAGCATTTAAGCACGCTTGTATCCAGTAACCTGGTGGCAATTGGGCGGCTTATTGTGTTTGCAAGGTTTTTCCATACCGTTTTTGTAAACCAAAACTCCTTACTGTTGCTTTAAAACGATTTTGACTGGTTTGTAAAACTAGGCTGCACTATATTTTCAAATGATACAAAATGAATATGCACTGACCTATCATTTAACATTTTGAAATTGATTCATTAGCCCACATAGAGCCACGGGTAGGCTAGGTATAATTCAAAGTTTTCGCCTACAGCTTAACTTGCCTGTGGAGATGCAAACTTCAGACTGTAATGTAGAGGAGGGAAAGTAGCCTAATAGCCTAAACGCCTAAACGCCTATTCTATTATCATTTAAAAAAACAATGGATGTTTTAAAAAAGTTGTGTAGCCTATAAAGTGCTGATGCTGCACTGGTCCATCTCCTAATCATGGGTATCATATCACATTTGGGCATTTTCATGTTTTCCGAAAACATTTTCAGTTAGTCGGCGAACATATTCCTAAAAGCAGTAGCCTCTTCTTCTACAGAGTTGCCATATGGGCCGTAGCATAGCAACACTGACTCCTGCAAAACCGACCTTTAAGATCCACATTTTTAATCTACTGTCTGTGCTGTCCAAAAGCAAAGCAATTGGCAGAAAGGGATGACCACCTGTTTGGGAGGTTCCCCGGTTTGCCAATGCAGCCGGGTCATGTTGAAATTAAATCGCAGGAGAGTCGCAAGAGTCGTAAATGTCTAATTGATTCCGGGAGGGGAGGACCCTTTGCCGACACCTGCAGGACGTAGCCGAGCAAGAAAATAGGCTACTTAACTTTTTTAAGCTTGTAGGCTATACGTGTTCATTTACTGCAGCACACAACTATTAGACTAAATGGCAGCTCTCTATAATATGTTGTGCTTGGTAACCAATTTGAATGAAATAAGAAGGAAATAAATGAACGTCAGTGACTGGAATCATAGGCTGTTAGCTTAAATGTAAGCATATCATAGGTCATTCAAATGATAATAATGAAAAAAAAAAGATTACAAGTAGGTCTACACGGATTATGCAAAAGACATTTCCCTGTCCAATAACAGCAGTGTGGTCCATGACAAAGCCATGGCTTGTAGGTCTATATACCATCATCCATTGAAATTAATTGAAAGGCTTATCTCATCTCCCAAACGAATATAAATTCTTACACAGCACAATGGCACGCGAGTTCAGGTTAAGTGCATGCTCTGGAAATGAAGCTCAGTCACAGTCACAGACACACACACACACACACACACACACACACACAGGCATGCAGAAAACACGAGACAAGATTGAACTCACACAGGTCCGGACAATTCTTTTAGCCTGATGCAAATATCCGTCGCTTTGAGATATGAATTTATACTATTACATTATAGGGTATTTTAAATGATGTTGAGCAGAAAAAAATTCTGAAGAAGGAGATTGGCCCATTTAATGAAGAATGATCAAGTTAATCAATCAATCAAACCAGCCTCATCATTGAGCTACGTGTATGGATCGCTCTTCTGAAGATGTGCGCCTACATAAGCTAGCCAGCGCATGAATGAACAGAGGAGAACAAAACATAGAACCGGGACGAAAGTAACACTTTTTAATTTAGGCCTAATGCGATTTACATGCGAGACTGAAAACCAATATATGAAAGCAAATCTACATTTGTCCTGTCAAATACAACTGCATTTATGAATAGACCTGGACAAAATGGTTTAGGCAGGCCTATAATTTGAGCAACAGTGAAACAACCGCAGGTTACTTTGCCTCATCTCTTCGGGTCGAACATGCGAGCGGGCCAAGTACCAGCAAGTACCAGCCTACATGTAAAATCATATAAAATCCCGCAATGCCAATATTTTAAAGCATATCATGTTTGTTTCTTTGAAAATACAATCACTATGTCATCATCAATCTAGCATGTAGCTTATGTTAGCTGTTATATACATATTATGTGCATTGAATGATTTCGCTTTTTGGATTTACATTAATACCGTGATCTCGCAAAGTGTAATTTTATTGTGTTTTCCCCCTACCTAATATGTCCAAAGTTTTAAACATACATATTTATGCATTTGTTTTGAATATCTGGGGGTAGTAGGCTACATCGGTGGGGACAGGAGCGACAGGTGGAACTCTCCTCCCTCCATTTACATTTAGTCATTTAGCAAACGCTTTTGTCCAAAGCGCCGTACAAGGGAGAGAATAGTCAAGCTACGAGCAATAGAACGTGGTGCAACAATAAATACTACTTTACATAAGAAATATAACAAAAGAAAAGAAAAAAAGAAAAAGAAGTGCAGAAAAGAAACTGCAGTAATTGCAAGTTACGCACTAGTAGACACTTGTACGGTGGCACTGGCCACAAAAATAAAAACACACAAACAAAAACTTGCAGCCCTAAAGTGAAGCAAACAAAAACAAAAACAAATATTTCCGTAATGTTTCTTTTTGCTGTATTTGCATCTCGGCGGTGTATTCCAAGCCCTATGGCTTAATTCTCCTGGCAAAACAAAGCATAGGTTCGTCGAAGATTTGCAAGTTGAACCAAGCACTAGCACCAGGCAAGCCCTAGCACCAGCCAAGGAATAGCACTTAGTTCGTGTTGGTGGAAACGAGGTACCAGAGTAGTATATTGATGTTTTTTTTCACTGGTCCTTCTCTCTCCTGTTAAATGTGTGAATTAATTAATAATAATAATAATAATTAATTAATAGCAAGTACAGGCCCAGTGCTGATAAACTGGAAAATGTCTATAATGGTTGAACCGGAAGGAATACCCTGCATCTCATTAGTATTAGGGTTTCAAAAATGGAAGAATATTTCTGTCACTATGGCATGAATGCATTTGTGTTTTATTTAACATTTTATTATCGTCTTATTTAATGGAAATCTGAGAGAACTCCGCATTGGTAGGGAGAGCGTGCGCCAGAACAGCGCTAGGAAGTCAGCAAACTAAACAAAAGGCTATCAGAAATAAACACATGTATGCAATATACAAATAAGCTCGGGCAAGAATGTACGGGGCATAGAGGGAAGACAAGCATCAGCCCACGTCAAAGATGCTTCTGATTAGACTGCCCGTTATGTGTGAACACAATCTTGAGTTCACAAAAAAGTTTTGACTAATAGCTGCAGCGTTCAAGACTAGAAAGGAAATAGATTAGAATGAAACCACAATCATACCATCCATCCATGTCTTTGACTTGAGTACACAGTAAAGAGATCAAGCAAAACCACTTTTATCAGGGGCAAAGATGACCGACCCAACATTCACAGCAAGAAAATGTGTTTGCAATTTCAATGTTTCAATGTATCTATTTTGAGAAATGATCTTTGGACACAAGTGCAGTAGGACTCTCAATTTGGGTTGCATTAAAGCTTATGCATTTTACAACAGGGTATCAACGTAGCTATTTTTTTTGGGCAGGCACCCGCACAATCATGCCAATGTTTGTATGTACTGTACATGCCATTCCTGGTCCCATTCAGTGTCGTACAAACCAGAGTGAGAGGGTGTCCTTTAAGGTGGTCGTACATACAGTACCAGAGTCAGATGGTGTCCTTTAAGGTGGTCGTACATACAAGAGTCAGAGGGTGTCCTTTAAGGTGGTCGTACATACAAGAGTCAGAGGGTTACCTTTAAGGTGGTCGGACATACAAGAGTCAGAAGGTGTCCTTTAAGGTGGTCGGACATACAAGAGTCAGAAGGTGTCCTTTAAGGTGGTCGTACAGTCAGAGGGTTTCCTTTAAGGTGGTCGAGTCAGAGGGTGTCCTTTAAGGTGGTCGTACATACCAGAGTCAGAGGGTGTCCTTTAAGGTCAGAGGGTGTCCTTTAAGGTGGTCTTACATACCAGAGTCGGAGGGTTTCCTTTAAGGTGGTCGGTCGGACATACCAGAGTGAGATGGTGTCCTTTAAGGTGGTCTCACACACCAGAGTCAGAGGGTTTCCTTTAAGGTGGTGGAACATACAAGAGTCAGAAGGTGTCCTTTAAGGTGGAACACACCAGAGTCGGAGGGTTCCCTTTAAGGTGGTCGTACACACCAGTTAGAGGGCTGTCCTTTAAGGTGGTCGTACACACCAGTCAGAGGGTGTCCTTTAAGGTGGTGGCCTGCTCCACAGGACGGTATCCCAGACGCCTCAATGTGTCCTGTGGTTTAGGCTTTGTGTTCATTAAGATGGAAATCATTTTATAACCCGCCAATCCAAGGACATTAAACCACTCTTGTGGCATGTCAACTAGTTTTAGCCAAATGGATCTCCAGTGAAGTGTTTTTTATGTCAAACTTTAGCAGAGTAAAGCAAAGGGACATTTGTGGCCCATAAAGAAGTCTTCATCTGTCCTGATTCAGTGTTTTTTTCAGTCTCTGAGAAAAAGAACGGGTCCATCTTCAGTGATTGTGTTCGTACATCACACTACGCCATTGGCACCGCGGCGCTCCGCTTGTGGAAGTCCGAGACTTCAATGGGAGTTGCAGATAACTTGATTACATCTGTGGGAGACGAGTACTAAATTCACAAATTGAAGTTATTGAGCTATAGATCGCGAGCAGTACGTTTCAGCGCAGTTCAATACGCCTCCACAAAGCTCTGTGTGGGTACTGAAACTGTTCAGTTTAATAATAATAATAATAATAATAATTTATTTTATTTGTAATGCACTCTTCATTCAAAGGAATCTCAGAGTGCCAACGTATTAGAAACTAACTATAATAATAATACAATAAATTAAAATGAATTAACATAAGCATAATAGAAAACGTTAACATTTTAACATACGATTTAACACAAGGATAGCCAGAAATGCCTTCCTGAATAAAAAGGTTTAGTATTCCAGAAGTTGGCTGTGGTTCAATTAGCGCCTGGCAGCGTCTGTCCGTTCCCCACTGATAAAAATGGCACTTGAGTGACATAAGCGCTTGTCAAATATAATATTCGTCATAATATGGCAGCACTTTTGGAAAGAGCGATTAAATATGAATCACCGCTGCCGAAACTAGTTTTTTTTCATCCAAAAATGAAAGGTGCTGCCCATGATTCCGATCTAATACACTTTGTCAAGTGAAGTGAAGTGCTCATCAACGCAGTCCTCTGGCTGTTTGCTTCTTACTTACCGCTGGTGTTCACACACAGTCCTGAATGGAACTGGAGACACAGACAGTCGCTCGGGCCAACCCATACAGTCATACACTACTCAAGCCATACACACACACACACACACACACACACTACTCAACCCATACACTACTCAAGCCATACAGCAGACACACACACACACACACACACACACTACTCAATCCATACAGCAGACACACACACACACACACACTACTCAAGCCATACACACACACACACACACACACACTACTCAACCCATACAGCAGACACACACACACACTCACACACACACACACACACACACACACACACACACTACTCAAGCCATACACTACTCAACCCATACAGCAGACACACACACACACACACACACACTACTCAAGCCATACACTACTCAACCCATACACTACTCAAGCCATACAGCACACACACCCATACACTACTCAAGCCATACAGCACGCACACACACACACACACACACACACACTACTCAACCCATACACTACTCAACCCATACACACACACACACTACTCAACCCATACACTACTCAAGCCATACACCACACACACACACTACTCAAGCCATACACTACTCAAGCCATACACACAAACACACACACACACTAATCAAGCCATACACTACTCAACCCATACACACAAACACACACACACACTACTCAAGCCATACACTACTCAACCCATACACTACTCAAGCCATACAGCACACACACACACACACACACACACACACACACACACACACACACACACACACACACACTACTCAAGCCACACATACACACATACACTAAACTCAAAACACAACATTTTGCCAGAATGTTACAGACTCCACCTTTAAGTGTTCCTTTAACATTACTGTTGACTTAACAGACTTCTCCATCGCAGCTCCTTTGAATCCATGAATCTGCCCTGCTCCCCTAAATATCCTCACATGCAGAAAACACCTCAATCTGCCCTGCTCCCCTAAATATCCTCACATGCAGAAAACACCTCAAACTAAAGTCTCAATATTCACAGAAGACACAGGAAGAATGGCCAACTTCAGATAGGTCCTTATTGGAATATATATTATTATATTATTATATTATTGGACGTCCCCAAAACCACTGACTCAGCCTTTAAAGCGGCATAGTGGAATGAAACGGTCACTTAAAGTTTACAGCAAAAAAAAAATCATGATTGGAAGGATTCTTAAATTTGACTTATCATTTGGATGTTTTAAGGTTGGCTTTGAGTCTGTTACAACCACTTGCACAAGCCATACATGATATTGGTAATAATTATATTATAATTATAATAAATATAATAAGTATAATTTTAATAAATATAAGGCTAAGAATAATGTGTGTTCCAGTGTGTCAGAGCTGATGGACCAAAAGATAAGAAGGCAGTATATAATTCAACTTATTCAATCATTTTAGGAGAAGGATTTAGAGATGATCAAAACATTATATACATGTCGTATATCATATATCATATATATCATATACATGGTCAGTTTTGGAAGATGACTACCGTTTCATTTTCTGCAGTAATTACAATACATGAGACACACATAAATACATGAGACACACATAAAAACAATCAAACCAAACATACAAAATGAACAATATTACAATATAACAAAAAAAATGATGTACAACATGTGTAAAACATTATCACATTTCATTAGCCATGTCATATGTAATTAATCACTGAAATATTTCTCACAAAAAAGTTTTTTTTTAAAAGTGCTCCTTATCTCTATATGTACAAGATTTTTTTGAAATTGTGTCAATATTTCTTGTACTTCCTAGATTTGAAGCGGTGTTGGCAGTGTGAAGGCTGCTGAGCCTCCATGTTGTTTTATTTGAGTGCGTAGTTGAATTGGTCAGCCTGTCCATGTTGTTTTATTTGAGTGCGTAGTTGAATTGATGTGGAGCGGTGTTGGCAGTGTCAAGGCTGCTGTGCCTCCATGTTGTTCTATTTGAGCGCGTAGTTGAATCCTGTCTATGTTGTTTTATTTGAGTGCGTAGTTGAACTGGTTGGAGAACTTGTCATGTTTCCTCGTGTCCATTTTATTCATGACGTCCGTGACCCGCCGCATGGAGCTCCTGAAAGCAGAAGAGCAGGTGACTCAGACCGCTGGTCTCTCCATCAGAACTTCAAAACACTTCTACACAGAGAGGAGCTTATGACTCTGAGACCGCTAGTCTCTCCATCAGAACTTCAAAACACTTCTACACAGGAGAGGAGAGCAGCTTATGACTCTGAGACCGCTGGTCTCTCTTCAAAACACTTCTACACAGGAGAGGAGAGGAGCTTATGACTCTGAGACCGCTGGTCTCTCTTCAAAACACTTCTACACAGGAGAGGAGCTTATTTTTGGTTCTTATCTCATGTGGTTAAAATGCTTAATGAACACATTTATGAAGCCAAAGATGAGGATTACACCACACTGACTCTTAAAGGGGCATAAACATAAACACTGTACTCAAACACGACAGGCAAACTGACTCTTAAAGGGGCATACACCACACTGACTCTTAAAGGGGCATAAACCGCACTGACTCTTAAAGGGGCATAAACCACACTGACTCTTAAAGGGGCATACACCACACTGTACTCAGACACTACAGGCAAACTGACTCTTAAAGGGGCATAAACCGCACTGACTCTTAAAGGGGCATAAACCACACTGACTCTTAAAGGGGCATAAACCACACTGACTCTTAAAGGGGCATACACCACACTGTACTCAAACACTACAGGCAAACTGACTCTTAAAGGGGCATAAACCACACTGTACTAAAACACGACAGGCAAACAAGCTGCCCACTGCTCCTGGGGGGTCCTTGAGGAAGGATGGTCCAGGATGGGAAAAAGCAGAAAATAAATTCACTGCGACCTCAGGCCTACCTGCGTGTGTGTGTGTGTGTGTGTGTGTGTGTCCTGTGTCGCCTCCATATATGCACGTGTGTGTTCCAGTGTGTCGTGTGTGCCATTAAAAACCTGACAAAAGGTCTTAATTATTATTATTATACTACTCAAGCCCAGATTCTTTCTACATACTCACTTGTTAAAAACTTTCTTTTCCAGCCTGGCGCGTGAGGTGTTGGCACTCTGCTTCAGGTCCGTCAGGCTCGGGTATTTCTTCTTCTTCTTCCCTTTCCCTTT
>NC_045171.1:535985-620985 GCF_900700415.2 Clupea harengus | reverse complement strand
AAGTTTGATTTGATTTGATTTGATACATACAGATACTCACAGTCTCACCCTACACTCCAATTCTGCTGTTTGTTTGCGGAAGCGCTCGCCGCTAGGGAGAGGTATTTCTCCACGTCCCACAGGGGAGGGAGATGGGAATTGGCACGAGGGGGGTTTGATGTGACGTTTGGTATGCATGTTTGTTAATATCATGGGTTTAAAAGGTGTAAATATGGTAAATGTTTCGTTATGGGAACCTTGGTGAACTTGGTGGTGGATTGATGTATTTGTTAATGTAATGTATTATGTGTATACTATAGGACTAATGCGGGGAGGGTTACCCCCCCACTGACATGGTTAGGTCCAATTGGAGCTTATTGGTCCAATCTAGCCCAATGGGCAGCATTATTTAAGCATGCCTCATTCCTTTGGCAGGGGTGGGAGAGAAGGAGTACTTGTTTGATGTGAGGTGAAGTACATACTGTTGGAATACTGTTGGAATACTGTTTAAAACTAGTAAGCTAGTTTTATGAGTACGGTTTAAGTACTTATTTATGTTTGTTTGTTTGTTTGTTTTTGTATATATGTTTGGTGTTGGAGCCAAATAAATACAAATATATACTTTTGTACGAAACGCATCATCTCGTGCCCCGTGGTTTTTCCTCTTCACCTCTATCTGTAGTCTCCACATCCCAATAACGTGGGGTGACCGAGTGAGCGCTCCCACACACACACACACACACACACACACACTATAGAGCAGGTGTACCGAGCGCTCCCTCACACACACACACACACACACACACACACACACTATAGAGCAGGTGTACCGAGCGGTCCCTCATAAGCAGTATAGAGCAGGTGTACCGAGCGGTCCCACACACACACACACACACACACACACACACACACACACACACACAGTATAGAGCAGGTGTACCGAGCGGTCCCTCACACACACACACACACACACACACACAGTATAGAGCAGGTGTTCTGAAATCGGATCTCTTACCAGGCTGCTCTTCTTGGCGCTTCATCCTCTCCTTCTCCAGACGTTCTGCGTCCTCTCGCTTCGCTGGCCTCCCTAAATCATCCCGTGGGATAATCTTCCCATGGAAAGGACACTGGGTGGGGAATACATCAAATCCATTTTTAGAGATCTTTCCAGATCTTTCCACGCGACTGTAAACTATAGCTACAACTGCTTTTAACACTTGTTGAAAGATTACTTTTGAAAAAGTCCTATACAAGTTCTGCAGTTGGGCTTTAAAGAGACCTTCCTATGCGTCATTAAATCTTTGTTGAGAAGTTACTTTCAAGCGATCCTGCCGTTCACACAGAGCACCGTTAGGCTGAAATTACTTTCAAGCGATCCTGCCGTTCACACAGAGCACCGTTAGGCTGAAATTACTTTCAAGCGATCCTGACGTTCACACAGAGCACCGTTAGGCAGAGGCGCTCTGCACTTGTGCTGCACGGGTTGGAAGCGACCGGCGAAGGTGATGCAGCGGGACTTCATCTGAGCGGAAAGCTCTTCGTTCACCACCTCTTCCTCCATCTCGTTGGGCACCCAGAACTGATGCGTGGAGGAGTACCTGGGACACACACACAAAGGTCAGAGGTCAAACACACAAAGGTCATAGGTCAGACACACAGAGGTCAAAGGTCAGAGGTCAGTCGGAGGTGTACTGGTACTTGAAAGTTGATCAATGTCTTACAAACACAAAACTGTTTTACTGTTTATGAAGTTTCACTTAAGTGTAATGAATACAGTACCAGTCAAAAGTTTGGACACCTTTAATTTTTCTGAGAAGTGTTTTCTTTACTTTTATTATTTTCTACATGGTAGATTAATACTGAAGACATTTTAACTACGAAAGAACACATATGGAATGATGTACTAAACAAAAAAAGTGTTATCTACCGTGTAGAAAATAATAAAAGTAAAGAAAACACTTCTCAAAAAATGAGAAGGTGTGTCCAAACTTTTGACTGGTACTGTATAATCTTTTTGAAGCATGGTTTGAGTGTTTGCATGATGATGTCCTACTTGATGATCTTCCCAGCAGTGGGCTGCTCCTTGCCCCAGTAGTAGAGGTCGATACCAAACGGCACCACAGGGGCGTTCTTTTCTTCTCCGACCTCTGTGGGCGTCACACTGCTACTGCTGCCGGATGCAACACAACTACCACAGGGACGAGAACACAGATGAGACATCAAGTACTACTACAATAATATGGATCATCCACAAGCTGGGGAAAATGAGAGCTGCGTATTGGGCATTATAATTGGCACATCAAGTTACTTACCTGTCAGTCACAGTGGGTGGGAGACTCTGCTTGAGGATACGCAGGGTGGCAGCAGCACTGGTAGGGTCCTGTTCTTCCTCATCGGCCTTCCTCTTCGCACGCGAGGTACGTGAGGAGGCCACAGGGACACGTTTAGTAGCCAGTTGTCTCGGAGGCTTTTGTGTCACGGCCGACACTGAGGTGGACACCAGTGGCTCCAGACCTATAGAATAATAACCAGAATGAAACAATCAATCAATCAATCAATTAGTTTATTTGATCAAGAGGGACAGTGTACATTCATGAACATTAAGATGTAAATGCACCCAATTGTAGCCAAAAGGCTAGTTTCCATTGGCAATCCCCCTGCCAGAGTGAAAAAGGCTATACAACCTAAAAAAAAAGGCATTAACGTATATATCAAACATAAATCAAAATCAGACAATAAATAAAAAATAAAATAACATAAATAAAATTTAAATGACATACACACAATGTGCTTTGAGTGCAGGGAAGTGAATAGGAATCAGACATACAACAAAAATAAGAATATGAATAGGAATCAAACAAACAACAAAATAAAAATAAAAACAGTCCAGCCTCGGTAAACGGAGAGCTGCTAAGACAGGCTGCCACTCGAGGCGGCGCCACGTCACGTCACGTCACAATCCCATGAAATGAAACGAAACGATGGGGAACGGTGGGACACATCCCAGCCCAAAATTCAAAACAGTGGTGTTTGTCCCACCCATTTTTTTCAGGAATTTTGCTTTTAAAAATATGAATAAACTCTTTGGGAGAATTTGGTTCTCATCTTACCTACTGACCAGGGAGGAAAAGAAGAACTTTAGCCTTTAGAACTTGTGGCCATCTACAAATATTTTCAGATGTCTACACTGAATAAGCCGGTCAAAAATACAGAAAAACAATCTGGAATGGGGAACCGAGCCCGACTGGTAGGAGAGCCATCGATAGCTAACTGCTAGCCTGAGAGAGGGCCATCGATAGCTAACTGTGAGAGGGCCATCGATAGCTAACTGTGAGAGTGAGAGAGGGCCATCGATAGCTAACTGTGAGAGGGCCATCGATAGCTAACTGTTGGCCTGTGAGAGGGCCATCGATAGCTAACTGTTGGCCTGTGAGAGGGCCATCGATAGCTAACTGTTAGCCAGTGAGAGAGCCATCGATAGCTAACTGAGAGAGGGCCATCGATAGCTAACTGTGAGAGAGCCATCGATAGCTAACTGTTAGAGTGACAGGGCCATCGATAGCTAACTGTGAGAGAGCCATCGATAGCTAACTGTGAGAGAGCCATCGATAGCTAACTGTGAGAGGGCCATCGATAGCTAACTGTTAGCCGGTGAGAGAGCCATCGATAGCTAACTGTGAGAGAGCCATCAATAGCTAACTGTGAGAGGGCCATCGATAGCTAACTGTTAGCCTGTGAGAGGGCCATCGATAGCTAACTGCTAGAGTGAGAGAGCCATCGATAGCTAACTGTTAGCCTGTGAGAGAGCCATCGATAGCTAACTGTTAGCCTGTGAGAGGGCCATCGATAGCTAACGGTTAGCCTGTGAGAGGGCAACAAGTGTAAGTGGATTCAATATGCGTTAGCTAGATTGTGGTGAAGAGAAATGTATGAACAATAAAGAGAGACAAAGACAAGATGATCGGGACATTGGGAATGTGCACACAGGAGTAGCATGGTATTAAACAACACCTGCGTGTGTGTGTGTGTGTGTGTGTGTGTGTGTGTGTGTCCTGTCTCTTAATTAGGAGTAGCATGGTATTAAACAACACCTGCACAACACTAACACTATTCTGTGCACAAAGAGACTTTGTGATCTAAACGGGGTGCGGGGCTGAGGCATCAAGGACAGGATAAGGGAACCTGGATGTTACAAGTTAGGGAGGACTGGACAAAGTTATACGAGTTGAAAGTGGTTTTATCCACCAAATCATTCACTCACACTGTGAAGTGAAAAACACAGAGGCAGAAGACGCTGTTCTCACGTGTATCTTATTCTAATTAGACTCCATGGATACCATGGCCTTGTTGCCTAGCGATAGGTAGCATGACAGACCTCCACTGTCCTCTAGAACAGTGGTTCTCAAACTAGGGGTCGGGACCCCAAGTGGGGTCGCCAAACGTTTTTTGGGGGTCGCCAAATGATCTTGCTGCCCTGTGCATCAACATATTAGGCTTTGACATGCTGTATAGTCCATCGGAAATGGTGTTTTCTACATCAGGGTGGATAATGAAAACTAATATTGTCTCAGCAAGCAGTCTCATCATTCAAGATGAACCTGAATTTAGACCTATAGTATCCTGTCAAAATGTGTGGGGGGTCGCGAGACTTGGCAAATGGATTTTATGGGGTCCCCGGACAAAAAGTTTGATAACCACTGCTCTCGAAGACTGTACCGAACAAGAGTCCTCTAAGAGTCGTCTCAAGATAACAGAGTAATGCCCTCTTGTTGCGGCCCACCAGGAGACGGACAAGAACAAGGTGAGACAATGAACAACCATTCCCGTTGAGGATGGATACACCTGCAGGAAGAAAACATGAAAACATTGAGAAAGTACAAGATGCTGCGGCAAATATAACACTTTCTTTCAGTACCAAAGTCCAGTTGGCTGGAAGCGATAACATTCACACCCACACCTGGCCCATGACGCAGGATCTAAAAAAAAAAAACCATGAATGAATTTTCCACCCTCTGCCCCACGTGGGGACCCACGAATACTAACCAATCACAGAGGTCCCAACTAAGTAACCAACCCACTTAGTGGTAACCAATGACAGACTACTTATTCACATGTATCCAATCATGTAAGTATTTAAGTATCCAAGTATTTGTCTGTCAACCAATTTAAGAGCCTTTTAGATGCTAAGGATGTGCCTCAATGCTGTTGTTTTAAATGATTCTCTGATTTAATTCTTTTTACTTTTATGTAATTTTTTTTTTATACTTAATTTCTGAGTTGTTTACTGTGTTTTGTTTATTTATTTTGTCTGTTTTGTTTTGTTATGGTTTGTTTATTTATTGTTGTATGTATTGTGTAGCCTCAATCAGGGCATTGCTGCAAAAGAGCCCTGTGCTGAGTCAATTCTCCCTGAATAAACAATGATGATGATGATGATGATGATGTTTAGCCACAGGGCAGAGAGAACGGAGTGCTAAGTCTCCAGACGCTTTATTTACGTATATTACAGGTTTTACTTTCATTTTATTCCACAATTACATTTGGAAGGCGGAACGTTGAATAGTAAGTAGCTTGAAAGTATAAATCTAATTGGAACCTGTTCTTGGATACTACAGACAGGTCGGGAGTCATTTGTCATGTACACTTTGCGTATGATGACACTTTATGAGACGAGAGAGAGAGAGAGAGTGGGGCTGGGTGAAGGACATCAACGTCGAGCATCTATTTTCCAATCTCAGTTTGTCTCCACACTTGACCAAAAGTCACTATTTTAGGGCCTATTTTTTTTTAAAGAAGTCTAATGGGGAGCATGCCCCCAGACCCCGCCCCCAGCATGACCCCGCCCCCATACCCCCCCCAGCATGACCACGCCCCCAGACCCCCCAGCATGATCCCGCCCCCAGACCCCCCAGCATGATCCCGCCCCCAGACCCCCCAGCATGACCCCGCCCCAGACCCCCAGACCCCCCCAACAATCTGGGGAGTGCACTTTGAGCTTCATACTAATTTTTTTAACCATCAGTCAACACTGATGCACATGCGTGTATATATATATATAAATATATACACACACATGCAGAGAAGATGTGTAGGATTTGTTAAAAAAAGGAGAAGCTAGAACTGATTTAAAAATCTCAAGTATCATATGTAAGGGATAATGTATAGAACGCCGGTCATTATCGGGAAAATAAGCCCCGACAGGGCGAACAGCACCCCGACGCGAAGCGGAGGGTGTTGCTTCGCCCTGAAGGGGCTCTATACATTATCCCGCTTATTACACGGGTACTTGCCAAAACGAAAAAATAACTTAACACAGTGTGTCTTTTTATAATATTATTTTAATTACAATTTATTTGTTACCATTCGTGGTGTTAAAAAGCAGAGAAATAGTTCGCCAAAGACGTTGAACATTCTTTAGAACGCAGCTGCTCAACTGTCAGCTGAAACTCAAGATCAGATCAGCTGACGTCGCTAAGCAACGGAATACACTGAGGTTGATAAATTACCGGACTACTTGCGGAGTGCTACGAAAGACGTGAATCCGAGGCAAAAAGGCCACTTCCCTTGACAGCGGTCAATTATGCATAGCAACGGTCAAATATGGAAAAATAGTTGACCACAGAACGTTGGGAAGCCCCATTCAATTGAATGGAGCATTCTACAGCCTTAAGAAGAGCCGTGTAATAAATATATATATTCTTTCAATTTTAAATGATGAATTCCATTTAATTGACAGCACAAAAAAAGTTCTTATTTATTCTTTTTTTTTTTTTTACAAACAACCAATAAGATGCTTATAAGACAAGAATCATATGTCTATGCTGTGACTGTACAATCTGTTCTGACCTGGGTTATCCATCATAAAGAATATTAGTATGTAATTAGTATAATATTAGTATTTTAGTATGTAATTAGTATAATATTAGTATTTTAGTATGTAATTAGTATAATATTAGTATTCCTATTATTATTATAGTATTTATTATTAGTACAATATTAGTATTCCTATTATTAATATAGTATTTATTATTAGTATAATATTAGTATTCTCTACTGAAAGTGATTTTTCTGTTCATCATAGTGATCACAACAAGACAGAATTTTTATTTCTACTCATTTCTTCTGCAGCTGTTTAAAAAGTATGACACCAAAAATATGATGAATGGAAGATGCATCTGTGGATCTGAAGTATGTGGGTACCATGGAGATTACGTGGGTACCATGGAGATTATGTGGGTACCATGGAGATTATGTGGGTACCATGGAGATTACGTGGCTACCATGGAGATTATGTGGGTACCATGGAGATTATGTGGGTACCATGGAGATTACGTGGCTACCATGGAGATTATGTGGGTACCATGGAGATTACGTGGCTACCATGGAGATTACGTGGCTACCATGGAGATTACGTGGCTACCATGGAGATTACGTGGGTGCCATGGAGATTACGTGGCTACCATGGAGATTACGTGGGTACCATGGAGATTAAGTGGCTACCATGGAGATTATGTGGCTACCATGGAGATTACGTGGGTGCCATGGAGATTATGTGGGTACCATGGAGCATGGGATGCATCTGTGGATCTGAAGTATGTGGGTACCATGACTCCGTTCTCTCTGCCCTGTGGCTAAACATGATTGGATACGTGTTAATAAGTAGTCAGAGCATTGGACACCCAAAGCCATGGACCCTGGACTCACCACAAATACAGCCTGCCAGCTTCATGCCGAAGAGTCAGTTCAACCAGAATGTAGGTCTGTGCATGTCTGAAGTGTTTTTTTTTCTTCTTGTAAATGATATAAAATAGCAGAGCATTGAGAAATGCAGAAAAGAGAGAGAGGAAAACAAACTGTCGGGTCTGCATAGAGCTGATATTGATTCCACTGGAGAAAGGGGGGAATGTATGATACCATTTACACTTAGCAGTTTCTCTAAGGCCGCTGCCTGCTGCTCCTGCTCCTGCTCCTGCTCCACTCTATCTCAGAGACATACTGCATCATTCGCCAACACCTTGTCGGGGAACCGTGGTAAAATATCGCCAAATCCTTTTCTTTTTCTGTTCAGATTTACCAAAATGGTCGCTATTTGTCTCAAGCAATAAAGAGTTGCAGGTGTTAAAGAGATCAATCAATAGCAGGAAATGGAGTAGATACACAGTTGAGTATGCCGATGGCAGGGGTATTGATTTCCGGAAGGTTCAGCGGGCCTTGTAATTAAAATGTAAATTTTGGACGGAGATAACGTCCCTGGCAGGAATGCTTGGGATAAAGGGATAGATAACATATCAGTCGTAAAAAAGACAGAAATGGAGAAAAAAAAGGAACCCAGGAAATGAATTAAAGTAGAAAGAGAGAAAGGGAAAGAGAGAGATAGAACTGTTTTTTTTCTTCTGATTACAAACACTGATTTAAGGAAGAACAATTCTAAAAATTAGGAGCACTGTAAACCATTTCAAAATGATAAATCTGGTAACCAATCTGGTTTTCCAGTTAATTTGCTTATTTGTTAAATAACCAGTTTAGGCACTTGAGAGAAGAGGAGCGTGCCAATCCAGTGTCTCCATGGAGATACAAAAAACAAACAAAAGAGATCAAGACGGACAGAATGCATGAAAAAAGACGAGAAAGGAGAAAAGAACTTGCCATGGGAGAGATAGCACAGGATTATTCAAGTCAAAAGATACATTTCTAAAGAACAGCCCAAAACAGATGTTTTCTCCTTGTGTTCTGTGAGAGGAAGGAGCTCTCCGGCGGCAGATTGAAGGTAGTAAATGAATGCTTGTGAGACGTGCACGTTTGAATGTACTGACTTATAGAACCCTACAGCTCATAGTTTAATGACACTCACTGAGATCATTTCTAGCACCAGCAACACATCCGAATGGACTTGCATGTACGGTCATACCTTTTGTAACACATGAATAAGAATCGAATTTCAAAATGTCTTCTGATTGCTTGGGTTGAGCCAAGTTCACTGCACCCCGCACCCTGAAATTGGCTTAAAACCGCTTTATTAGATTTGCCATCGTCTTGGATATTGAAAAATGGTCCAATTCTCCATTGAGTTTTAAAAACTAAAGAAAAGAATCTACTTTTTAAAATCTAATTTTATTTAATTTTTTTATACTTAATTTCTGAGTTGTTTAATGTGTTTTTTTAAATTTATTTAGTCTGTTTTGTTTTGTTTTGTTTATTTATTGTTCTTCTGTACTATGTAGCCTCAATCAGGGCATTGCTGCAAAAGAGCCCTGTGCTCAGTCAATTCTCCCTGAATAAACAATGATGATGATGATGATGATTTTGGGTCATCTCCATCTCCATCTCATCCCACCCAAACAGATCTGTAGGCCTACCAACCCTAACCCTACTCGAAATAATACTTTCTACAAAACCTCCAGAAAACTTTGTTTGTACAAAGCCAGAAAGTGTCAAAAGCTCAAATTGAATAGTTGTAATGTAGTTAAAGTCAAAATGTTAAGTGGTTCAGGATACATTAAACTATTGATTTTAGAATAACTAACATTTAACCCATTATATTACACCGCTAATCAATCCACCACAGTGTAGTTGAAGATATTCAATAAACATTCCAAAGTGAGACTAATTGTAGTAATTATACAATTAGACACAAGTGTTCAGTGTAACTATTATTCAAGAAGAGAATCTATGCATACAAATCCTCACATTTTGTTCAGGAATGTTTTGCGAAGACTATCATTTTATGAATCAGTCAATCAATTCATATTCCTTAACAGCGCACAACAAAATCTTGACTGTAATCCGAAACTGCACTACTGCCTGTAGGTAGGAGAGATATTTAACAGCGAACAAATAAAGTCCACACCGAAACCACAGTAATCTAAGGACAGATCATACATGTAAAAAACCCTTGATTGAAGCATATCTAGATAAGTAAAATAGCAGAGGAGAAATATTCCATTCTACTGTTATCATTTAATACTGTTCATCTCTACTCCTAAAAGTGGCACAACAATATTCAAAACTAGTGAAAAATACCAGTATGGTGGACCGAACTTTCACAAACGTTAAGTCTGGAAGAATGGTCCAAATGTCCAATCAGCATTGAGAAACAAGACATTGAGGAGGACAAGCAGAAGAGGTCCAACTACAGAAATCTGATAAAAAAACATGGTGCTTGTTGTCCTAATCATTCATTAGTCACAGACCAATTGATGTCAAGTTTAGTCGTTTCATCCCCAGTGGTGTGGCCCTGCTCACGGCTGCACGTGCCCTTATTGCTTTGTAGCAGCTGTCTGTTGACTTTACTTTGGAGGTCTGTGCCTCCTGCCACCTGGGTAAACGTACCGTACTCCTCACGCAGGTCATCAAGAGCGTGCGGCTCAAAGCCCTCCTGAGTAAACGTACCGTACTCCTCACGCAGGTCATCCAGGATGTGCGGCTCAAATCCCTCCTTCTCCGGAACCTCCTCAAAGTCTTCATCGCTGTCCTCTGCTCTCACCTGGTGTGGTGTGTGTGTGGTTGGAAGAGGGTTCGGAAACAGGAAGGTCAAATATTAGTACCAGAAACTAAACACCACAAACGTAAGCCCAATTGAAGAATTGATGATTACACGGTTCTTACAGCTTCATATGCAACCAGCAATCTTATCCCTTTGATTAATTGACTAGTTGGATGGTTTGGAAAATAATCTGTATCATCCATATACTGTATATATAAAGTTTAGGTTTACACTAAAAAATCCTGGTAAATGTAGTATATTTATATATATATACACTAAAGATTCATGGGAAATGTAGTATATTTATATATATATACACTAAAGATTCATAGTAAATGTAGTATATTTATATATATATATACACTAAAGATTCATGGTAAATGTAGTATTTCTATATATACACACAATAAAGATTCATGGTAAATGTAGTATATTTCTATATATACACACTAAAGATTCATAGTAAATGTAGTATATTTATATATATATACACTAAAGATTCATGGGAAATGTAGTATATTTATATATATATACACACACTAAAGATTCATGGGAAATGCAGTTTGTAGGGTTCCCTTTTTAATATATTTCGTACCATTTCTGTGTTTATCACACCTTATAATAAAACTAAAGGTCATCATTGCACAAGCTGTTTATTGTTACAAGATTCCCACAGAGCGTTCGTGACCAGATGAAACTCCAAGTCCTTTCTTCCTGTTTCATGACAGTGGACAGGGTGAGGTGAGGGGGATATACTTCTAGATATGAAATGGGTTTTGTTTCTCATTACAGCCAAGTGATGTGGTCCAGCTAGACCCCAGATCTAGGAAGAACCTTCTAGAACCTTCATATGTTCATTTGTGCAACAATATAAATAACTATAAACATCAGTTGGCAACTGCAAGCTGAAAACTCTATTGAAGGTTTAATAATAAATACACGCTATTCAGAATCTAACAATGTATTAGCAATAAGAGTGAGAATTTGATGCTGTGGCGCTTCAATTCAATTCAATTCAATTCAATTCAATTTTATTTAAATAGCGCCATAACAATACAATTGTCTCTAGGCGCTTTACAGAGCCCAGAGCCTGAACCCTCTTAGTGCAAGCTTCAGAGAGGTCGGTCCCAAGATGTTTAACCCTCAGTCTTAATCTGTGTGTGTGTGTGTGTGTGTATGGCCACCACCCTTCCCTCAATAAGTGTTTATGGAGGAATTAGTCTCAACAGCGGTGCTTTCTCAGCTTATTAACAATCAAAGGGGACCTCGGAGGCCTGGGGAATCTCCTGAGATTTATGGGGCCCAGAACAGCACACTCTGCAGGAACGCGCGGGTCCATCTGTGTGTGTGTGTGTGTGTGTGTGTGTGTGTGTGTGTGTGTGTGTGTGTGTGTGTGTGTGTGTGTGTGTGTGTGTGTGTGTGTGTGTGTGTGTGTGTGTGTGTGTGTGTGTCCATCTTATTATATTATTCACACTCCTAATAGAATTTCCAGTTGACCACATCCAATCTTTCCACTGCTTCCTTCCAAAGGTGATCTACTTACCCAATAGTTCACCTAATTGTGACTGCATAAAGCATCGCTGTAACCTAGACTACAAGTTCCTTTTTCAAATAGAAATACATATTCAGTGAGTTAAGTTTAACGAGAACTTGAACACGGAACATTCACACAAGGACAAATATTTAATAATGTGTTTCAGACTGTGAAGGCCACGACATATTTGTTTTGCAGTAGATGATTAGTAAAGCAAAAATGGTCAGTAAGTTGATACAAATAATAAGAGACAAATAATGGTAAGCCTAATAGATCTCAAGCTTCTGATCAATACCAAATGACATCCTGTATTTTAAAAATGAGCTTGCAGGTAATGTTGACATTTCAGAATCTTGTACATCTCTGCAGTATCACCACCTTTAAAAGAACGGATTTGAATGAACTCTGCAAATAAGCCTCTGTAATAAGCAAATGATTCTCTGATTTAATTCTTTTTACTTTATGTTATTAATTTTTTTTAAACTTGTTTTGTTATGGTTTGTTTATTTATTGTTGTATGTATTATGTAGCCTCAATCAGGGCATTGCTGCAAAAGAGCCCTGTGCTCAGTCAATTCTCCCTGAATAAACAATGATGATGATGAAGCCAAAATGTCTACGTCACGTGGATCTGTGGACTACGTCACGTCACGATGATCTGTGGGCTACGTCACGTCACGTGGATCTGTGGACTACGTCACGTCACGTGGATCTGTGGACTACGTCACGTCACGATGATCTGTGGACTACGTCACGTCACACGGATCAGTGGACAGTATCGCGGTGTGGTGGATGGCAGCTTGTTGAAATGTGGAAATATTACTCTCACCCTTTTCTCCACCTTTAGCGCACTCTCCAAACTCATCTCACTTCTACAGTAGCCATGACGACAGTGCACTCTCCACTAACATCATCTCACTCCTACAGTAGCCATGACAACATGACAGTGCACTCTCCACTAACATCATCTCACTCCTACAGTAACCATGACGACAGTGCACTCTCCGCTCACATCATCTCACTCCTACAGTAACCATGACGACAGTGCACTCTCCACTCACACCTCACTCCTACAGTAACCATGACGACAGTGCACTCTCCACTAACATCATCTCACTCCTACAGTAACCATGACAACATGACAGTGCACTCTCCGCTAACATCATCTCACTCCTACAGTAACCATGACAACATGACAGTGCACTCTCCACTAACATCATCTCACTCCTACAGTAGCCATGACAACATGACAGTGCACTCTCCACTAACATCATCTCACTTCTACAGTAGCCATGACAACATGACAGTGCACTCTCCACTAACATCATCTCACTCCTACAGTAACCATGACGACAGTGCACTCTCAGCTCACATCATCTCACTCCTACAGTAACCATGACGACAGTGCACTCTCCACTCACACCTCACTCCTACAGTAACCATGACGACAGTGCACTCTCCACTAACATCATCTCACTCCTACAGTAACCATGACAAGATGACAGTGCACTCTCCGCTAACATGATCTCACTCCTACAGTAACCATGACGACAGTGCACTCTCCGCTAACACCTCACTCCTCTCACTCCTTCAGTACAGACATGACAGTGCACTGAAGCGCTTTACCTTTACATCCACTGTAAAAAGCAACAGTAACGCATTTAATGATTTAATATGGAGTCAAATCTATCATGACATAGGATAGTAAAGTGTTACCATGACAATGAAGCTAATGAGTTGGTGTGTGAGTGCTTTGCCCTTATTAGCATTCTTAATTGCATTATTCTCAGTCTGTGGTCGCCTTGTACAACAGCTGCAGACTGTAAATAGACCGCTTGACTAGACATAGACTAAAAATACAGTTGGGAATTCAGTGCAGCCGCATAGTAGTTGCTGTAACACATACAGTACCAGTCAAAAGTTTGGACACACCTTCTCATTTTTTGAGAAGTTTTTTCTTTACTTTTATTATTTTCTACATGGTAGATGAAACTCTTTTTGTTTAGTACATCATTCCATATGTGTTCTTTCGTAGTTTAAATGTCTTCAGTATAAATCTACAATGTAGAAAATAATAAAAGTAAAGAAAACACTTTAAAGGTGTGTCCAAACATTTGACTGGTACTGTACATGACTAAGTGGACACTACATTGCTGAAGTGAAGCACACACTCTCAATTCCAATTCTAATTCCCAGTATAATAATAAATAATAACTCAAGTAGCCTTGCATTCGTTTAAGGAGTCAAAATGGAGGATATCAGAAAGCCAGAGCATCTAACGTCCAGAGATGAGGTGGTGCATTAGTTCCAGCTTCCAAAGAGGGGAGCTTTGTAGGAGATCAATGGGTTAAGATTAGGGTTAGGGGTTCAATGGGTTAGGTGTTCAATGGGATAGGATTAGGATTAGGTGTTCAATGGGTTAGGTGTTCAATGGATTAGGTGTCCAATGGATTAGGATTAGGTGTTCAATGGGTTAAGATTAGGGTTAGGATTAGGATTAGGTGTTCAATGGATTAGGTGTTCAATGGGTTAGGTGTTCAATGGGTTAGGTGTTCAATGGGTTAGTGATCAATGGGTTAGGATTAGGGTTAGGATTAGGTGTTCAATGGATTAGGTGTTCAATGGGTTAGGATTAGGTGTTCAATGGGTTAGGGTTCGGTGTTCAATGGGTTAGGATTAGGTGTTCAATGGGTTAGGTGTTCAATGGATTAGGTGTTCAATGGGTTAGGTGTTCAATGGGTTAGGATTAGGTGTTCAATGGGTTAGGTGTTCAATGGGTTCGGTGTTCAATGGGTTAGGTGTTCAATGGGTTCGGTGATCAATGGGTTAGGTGTTCAATGGGTTAGGATTAGTGTACTTTGGACAGGTGACTGACAAATTCATCGCTGTGATACAATGCAAAACAAAAACTTGGATACTCAACAAATCTTGAGATCTACTAGTATCTCCTCCAAACAAACAAACCTTCTAGTTAACTATGAAGTCATTTCCCACTCAAATATATCTGCAAAAGGGGGATCATTCCATATCAGGTGAATTTGATCATTTTTGGAATGAAACTATTTGCGATCCAGTGGTATATAAAACAATGCACCTCCCAAGCTCTCTCTCTTCCCTAGTGCTGCCGTCTCTGCCTACCTTCAATTCCCATTCATCAATCATCCTCTCTGTGTGTGTGTGTGTGTGTGTGTGTGTGTGTGTGTGTGTGTGTGAGTTTAGTGATCACTCCGGCACTAATCAAAAGAGAAGACTGGCGCTGACATTGACCTGTGGCACCTCTTAATTATGCTCCGCAGGAAATGACAGAGGCACTTAGCTTCTGAAGGGTAAACGGCCGCCATCAATCTACGTGTAATACCAACGAGTTCCTAGAAAGGCAAATTATTATTATTATTTTTCTCCTCCCGTCTGTGACAGCACAGAAATCTCGGGGGCGAGAATTTATGGAAGACAAAACGCAACCCAAGGCTTCCTTCTCTCTCTTTCCCGCTCTCTCCGCACACACACACGCACACGCACACGCACGAACACACACACACACACACACACACACACACACACACACACAGACACACGCTTCCTCTGCGCTCCATCTGGTGCGCGGGATAGCACTCAGCTTCCAGGGAGAGCACGGCGGATCCCATCAGCGCTAAACAGAATTTATGCCTTTTAATTTTCTCAGAGAGTGCTTAACTCTTCTCGGGTGCTACAATGCATAACCAACTGCCATTTTTTAAATATGGGGGTCATTTTCATAAAGCATTACAGGCCGGTGCCCTTTGCTTTCCTAGGGCATACAGTGAGCTGAGCTGAGCTGAGCTGTTTTTGCATTATTTTAAAAACATCATTATTTTTATATTCATTCACCTTAATTGCTAATGTAATTAAACTTCTATCAGGCGCTAAAGGGGGCAGCCGAAGCTGGCACTGGTCCTAAGTGTATTTATTTTTTCTGGACTTAGATCCTTCCCCACAGTGCATCCAATAACTGGAGATTATAGGACAGTCAATAGAATGTCGTGAAAAGACTGTAGTCTTTGTATCATCGTTACATAATGATCATTTCCCGGTGGGAAATTTCAGAACAAAATGACGACATTTCAGTGCACAAGATGTTCCTTCAGGTAAATTAATCATGATGCCTGCAGTATCATAATATGGATCTCCCAATGCCATTCCGGTTTGGCCAATCAGACTAATATGAACCGGCGTATTAGACCCTCCTCTGCACATGCTGCTGCTTTGAACTGTAAATGTACAGCAATTATGCTTAAACTCCACTTGCATTTATGCCACGAGCTAAAACTCCACGTCCATTTATGCCACACGCTTAAACTCCACTGCCAATTATGCCACGCGCTAGAACTCCACTGCCAATTATGCCACACGCTAGAACTCCACTGCCAATTATGCCACGGCTAAAACTGCACTTCCATCTATGCCACGCGCTAAAACTGCACTTCCATCTATGCCACACGCTAAAACTGCACTTCCATCTATGCCACACGCTAAAACTGCACTTCCATCTATGCCACACGCTAAAACTCCACTTCCATCTATGCCACACGCTAAAACTCCACTTCCATCTATGCCACACGCTAAAACTCCACTTCCATCTATGCCACACGCTAAAACTCCACTTCCATCCCCTGATGAGCTCCCGTTCTTCCCAATCACTATGACAAACTCCTTCATACTTTGGAAGAATGCTATGAAAACAAAACATCTTAGCGCCGACCACAACTTTAACTATCATTTCCATCTGCACAGCAGTTTTTCTTGCCGTCTAGAGAAGTAATTGCTGGAGAGGAGATTGCTATTTTGTTTGTGCAAGTTGTCGTCCTTAGTTCTTAGTTCTGTGCAGTTTTTCCTCTCTTGATAGATGAAAATAAAAACTATTACCACCCAAGCTCACAATTCCTGGGAGGCAAACACTATTTTACTTTTAATTCACTTTAATTCTGTTGTGATAAAATCAGATCTGCCCCCAGCCGCTGGCAGGACTGTTACTCTTGTGCTCGAGCACCAGACACACACACACACACACGCAGCAGTCGGAGGATTAGTCACTATATGGAGGCGTTCTGCTGCCGCGGGCTTTTCTAAAGTGCGGGATGTGTGCCGTATTTAACTCTTTAGTGTGGGATGTGTGCCGTATTTAACTCTTTTCTAAAGTGTGGGATGTGTGCCGTATTTAACTCTTTTCTAAAGTGTGGGATGTGTGTGTGTGTGTGTGTGTGTGTGTGTGTGTGTGTGTGCCGTATTTAACATGTTTCTAAAGTGTGTGATGTGTGCCGTATTTAACTAAAGTGTGGGATGTGCGCCGTATTCAACTAAAGTGTGGGATGTGTGTGTGTGTGTGTGTGTGCCGTATTCAACTCTAAAGTGTGGGATGTGTTCCGTATTCAACGCGTTTCTAAAGTGTGGGATGTGTGTGTGTGCCGTATTTAACACTTTTCTAAAGTGTGGGATGTGTGCCGTATTCAACTATTTTCTAAAGTGTGGGATGTGTGTTCCGTATTCAACTCTTTTCTAAAGTGTGGGATGTGTGCCGTATTTAACTAAAGTGTGGGATGTGCGCCGTATTTAACTAAAGTGTGGGATGTGTGTGTGTGTGTGTGTGCCGTATTTAACTAAAGTGTGGGATGTGTGTGTGTGTGCGCCGTATTTAACTAAAGTGTGGGATGTGTGTCGTATTTAACTCTTTAGTGTGGGATGTGTGCCGTATTTAACTCTTTAGTGTGGGATGTGTGTGTGTGTGTGTGTGTGTGTGTGCCGTATTTAAATAAAGTGTGGGATGTGTGCCCTATTCAACTCTTTTCTAAAGTGTGGGATGTGTGCCGTATTGAACTCTAAAGTGTGGGATGTGTGAGTGTGTGTGTGTGTGTGTGTGTGCGCCGTATTTAGTATTTAACTAAAGTATGGGATGTGCTCCGTATTCAACTCTTTTCTAAAGTGTGGGATGTGTGCCGTATTTAACTAAAGTGTTGGATGTGTGCCGTGTTTCAACTCTTTTCTAAAGTGTGAGATGTGCGCCGTATTTAACTAAAGTGTGGGATGTGTGTGTGTGTGTGTGGGATGTGTTCCGTATTTAACTCTAAAGTGTGGGATGTGCGTCGTATTTAACTAAAGTGTGGGATGTGTTCCGTATTTAACTAAAGTGTGGGATGTGCGCCTTATTTAACTCTTTTCTAAAGTGTGGGATGTGTGCCGTATTTAACTAAAGTGTGGGATGTGCGCCTTATTTAACTAAAGTGTGGGATGTGTTCTGTATTTAACTAAAGTGTGGGATGTGTGCCGTATTTAACTCTTTGCATTTAAACTGCCCCACCCCACCTGGTACAGAAAAAAAGGCTCTTTCAAGTTCTGTGCGATAAAATAAAAAATAAAAATAAATTGTCCATTACACAGAGGCATCGCTGTGAATTGAAAATGGCCTACTGCATCTCTTCCATAGCTGGAGTTCCATCATGGCCCCTGAGTGGAATGTGCTTTACGAGAGATGAGTGCCTTTTCTGTGTGCACAGACTGCTAGAACTTATTTCAAAGCTGCTGTTAAAAAAAAAAAACGAAATGTTTAAACAAGAAAAATAATGACAATGATTCCCCATCCAGCTCCTGCAAGTAGACTGCTTTGTGGAAAGCCAGTGAGGTACAGAGAGACAGGAAGGAGTATTGAGCCGTCTCTTGAACACAGACAAATGCTCTGTGATCTCTCTATTGATCTGCAAGCTGTTAATGTCAGCCATCTGCCCTTCTGTTTGTGGTCCGTCTATGAAAGGTGTGCATCATGACCAGGAAGTGCATAATGACCAGGAAGTGCATCATGACCAGGAAGTGCATAATGACCAGGAAGTGCATCATGACCAGGAAGTGCATCATGACCAGGAAGTGCATAATGACCAGGAAGTGCATAATGACCAGGAAGTGCATCATGACCAGGAAGTGCATCATGACCAGGAAGTGCATAATGACCAGGAAGTGCATAATGACCAGGAAGTGCATAATGACCAGGAAGTGCATAATGACCAGGAAGTGCATAATGACCAGGTACTCAAACACCCACAATGCACTATTGGCATCCTAGCTCCCAAATATATGATCAAGATCTAAATCAACCACACACACACACACACACACACACACACACACACCCTCTATACAGCTACATTAATATCTGATCAAGATCTAAATCAACCACACACACACACACCCTCTTCACAGCTACATTAATATATGATCAAGATCTAATCAACCACACACACACACACACACACACACACACACACACACACACCCTCTACACAGCTACATTAATATTCTACACAGCTACATTAATATATGATCAAGATCTAAATCAACCACACACACACACACACACACACACACCCTCTTCACAGCTACATTAATATATGATCAAGATCTAAATCAACCACACACACACACACCACACACACACACACACACACACACACACACACACACACACACACACACCCTCTTCACAGCTACATTACAGCAGACGGGGGGACATGTGTTGACCGGTGCTATGGGCCTAAGAGAATAATGTCTAGTTTTCTCTCTAAGTCAAGAAGGCCACCTAGAACAACTGAATTATTGACTACATTTGTCTTTCCTCCAAAGTTCAATGGTTATGAATTTAACAACCCATTCAATCTTCTAAAGTTAAAGTAAAACGTCCAAAGATGTGCTGTCCGGGGGGGGGGGGGGGGGGGGGGGGGGGGGGGGGGGGGGGGGTGTGAGGTAGTGCTTCTGCTATTTATATGCTAATATGCTCCTGTCCTGCTGGATACTCTTCCACACACACACACACACACACACACACACCACACACATCATCCTGTCCCACTGGATGCTCTTCCAAATGATTGGGGTTCAGCCAATAACTCAGCCGCGTGAAGCAGGGGGAAAGCTACCCAGCCAAGACTATTTAGAGGTGGAGCGTGTGTGCGTGTGTGCGTGTGTGTGTGTGTGTGTGTGTGTGTGTGTGGAGAATACTATCTTGGCATGAAACGGTGGCTGAGACTTTCCAACAGTTTGACAAACTGACTGAAGGGGGGAGGGAGATATACTGTACATATAACTCCGTCTCCAAGACGTAAGAGCATGAATAAGGTTTTGGCTAAAAAAGGATCAACTGAAAAAAAAATATGTAATAAATGTTTTTTCCAAGACCGCTTCCCATTCAAGGAAATTCCATAACTTCATTTAGTTATTTAGCTCCATAACTACATTATTTCAAAAACAAACATAGAGAGAGTGTAACATCTGTATGGATTTACAAAAAATTTAAATTGTGGCAAAGTAGATTTATAATTTCCATCATTCTCTGAGTAAACCATCGGGGGGCACCCTAAATTTACATTTAGTCATTGAGCAGACGCTTTTGTCCAAAGCGACATACAAGGGAGAGAATAGTCAAGCTAAGAGCAATAAAAAGCATGGTGTAACAATAAATACTACTTTACATGAGAATTAGAAAACAACGACCTAGAAAAAAGGAAAAAGAAGTGCAGGAATTTAACTGCTGAAGCGCAAGTTAAGCGCTAGTCAGGTGCCAGTTAGGAAGGGAGGTGCTCTCTGAAGAGTTGGGTCTTCAAAAGCTTCTTAAAGGTAGAGAGGGACGTCCCTGCTCTGGTAGTACTAGGCAGTTCGTTCCACCAACGTGGATGTATAAGGCTACAGTCACACTAAAGGTCCTTTACAATTACAGTAATTCTGCGTTTAGCGTATTTCAGCATTCCCATCGGCCCATCGATATGCATGACTCAATGGCAGTATGAACAGCTCAAAAGGAGATCAATCCTATTGCCTTCACAAATAATTACCCCAAATTATATGTTGTATATATTGTGCTTTATTTCTTGTGGCAATTGTCCACATATTTAAATAAGTGTATTTAAGTGTATGTTTATGTATAAGTGTAAGTCTGACAATTATATTATACAATTATATGGTTTGGCATTGATTTCTTTTGCAGCATTGGGGCTTTTCATTTTTAACAAAAAAAAAGAAAAGAAAAGAGGAGTGACCTTCCTCCAAATTAAAATATTAAAAAATAAATATTAAAAAAGCTGGAAAAAGAGGAGTATCACACAGGACTGCAGTACTCATAAAATGTCCTCTACTGCACTCTACTGGGGGCCAGAGGTACTTCTTTTCTCTTCCCTTCAAAAGCGCAAGATTGGAAATATCAAGTGATTTGAAATATCAAAGATAAGACAAATAAAAAGGGAGAACGAAAAAGAAAAAATTGGGGACTTTTGAGCATTTTCTGTTTAAAAAGCAGGTCGCATAGAGCCTGCAGAGTAACATTAGGTTTTAAGGTTAACCTTACCTGGCCATGATGGAGGAAAACCGCCAGCCTAAAAGTATGGCAAATAGCTCGACATATGTAGCCTATCCTTAGATGACATTCACAGCAGTCATAACAACAGGCTCAAGCTTAGTCGTGCATGTCCTCCATTAGATCAGGCTAGTAAGTGGAGCTGGTCTCTACACTACATGGGGCCCTAAGATCAGGATCACTGGAGCTGGTCTCTACACTACATGGGGCCCTAAGATCAGGGGCCCTAAGATCAGGATCACTGGAGCTGGTCTCTACACTACAGGGGCCCTAAGATCAGGATCACTGGAGCTGGTCTCTACACTACATGGGGCCCTAAGATCAGGGGCCCTAAGATCAGGATCACTGGAGCTGGTCTCTACACTACAGGGGCCCTAAGATCAGGATCACTGGAGCTGGTCTCTACACTACACGGGCCCTAAGATCAGGATCACTGGAGCTGGTCTCTACACTACACGGGCCCTAAGATCAGGCTGCACACTGGAGCTATGGACTGGGCTCCTTATTCAGATGTGTTTTTGGCTACTTATTATTCTGGCAGCAGGACTTTTTTTATTTGAAAATGACCCTGTAAGTGGTGCCTAACTAAGAGAACTAACATAAGGTCTAATTGAACAATGTCCACTGCCTATCATAACAATGTCCACTGCCTAACATAACAATGTCCACTGCCTAACATAACAATGTCCACTGCCTAACATAACAATGTCCACTAACTATCATAACAATGTCCACTAACTATCATAACAATGTTCACTAACTATCATAACAATGTCCACTAACTATCATAACAATGTCCACTAACTATCATAACAATGTTCACTACCTAACATAACAATGTCCAATGCCTGGGATGTCTGGGTTAGGGTTAGGACAGGGACCAGATGCCTGGGATGTCTGGGTTTTCAACACCTGAAAAAGACCGCAGACAGCTACTGCATACATTGCAGCACGATGCACTTGTACTAAGAGCCTTTGGCTGGGCTGTTTCCCTACGGTTTGTAAACTTAAGAGTTCTATTCAAGTTCCATTTGCAAATGGCTGCTACTGGACACAGCCGGTGTTAAAGGGAGTTCTTCTCCTTCAAAACCAATATGAAGAGACGGCCAAACGGAGAAACATTGTAAGATTTTGTGCAATAAATACTTTCACAGCTCAACATGTAAATGATTCAACGGGCTTAATCACGGAGCCTTCCCTGTTGATTTAGTGTTCTAGTTAGCGCTTCCTAAGGTCCTGATGAAATAATCAATGGACAATCACACTTCACCAGCCACCAAAGCTGAACACCGTGTAAGTATTGAATAAAACTCCTACAGCTGGTTTTAACCATTTGATTTTCCCTACTTAAAATAAGCCACACGGATAAAGTCACTCTCTAACAGAAGTGATGACCATGAGAAAACCAAGTCAAATGATTAGATCCATTTAATGGAAAATGAAAAACCGCATGCAGCCACTTGTCTAAAGACTTCTTATGTCACTTCCTGCCACTTCTCTAAAGACTGCTTATGTCACTTCCTGCCACTTCTCTAAAGACTGCTTATGTCACTTCCTCCCACTCATCTAAAGACTTCTTATGTCACTTCCTGCCACTCCTCTAAAGACTTCTTATGTCACTTCCTCCCACTTCTCTAAAGACTTCTTATGTCACTTCCTCCCACTTCTCTAGACTTCTTATGTCACTTCCTCCCACTTCTCTAAAGACTTCTTATGTCACTTCCTCCCACTTCTCTAGACTTCTTATGTCACTTCCTCCCACTCCTCTAAAGACTTCTTATGTCACTTCCTGCCACTTCTCTAAAGACTTTCCTATGTCACTTCCTCCCACTCCTCTAAAGACTTCTTATGTCACTTCCTGCCACTTCTCTAAAGACTTCTTATGTCACTTCCTCCCACTCCTCTAAAGACTTCTTATGTCACTTCCTCCCACTTTCTAAAGACTTCTTATGTCACTTCCTCCCTGACATCTCATTGGTCCAGCTCTAAGGTATCATGCATCATGGTAATGCCTTTGTGTTTAATCGAAGACCCATTTCAGATGGAGAAACTTTAATAGTATCTAAGTCAGGGTTTTCTTGAATAATATTATTTTTATTTTTGCTTCACACATATTCATAAAACATAACATGTGTTAATATAACACATTAACACAATACATTGTCCTTAATAATCTTAATATCTTAACAGCTTTCCTTTATATCCATTTTAAACTTTGAGGTAAATGTGTTATGGTGTGTCATTACTGCCAAGACATTGCTATTCAAAAATGTTTAGACAGTAGACTAGTGCCACCCTGTGGCCACACTTGGAAGCACACTATTTCCGGTGAATCGCCTATATACTGCAGAGCTCAGAGTCCAGACAAAAATAATAAATGTACTGAACAGGCAAGATAAATAGGTTTGACGTGCTACCTTTAAGGGTACCCTAACCCTAACCCTTTAAGGGTACCCTAACACTAACCCTTTAAGGCAGTGAAAGATTATTATTCAGATCCAATGACTCACCACCCTCCGCTGCCGGTCCCTGTGGCTGATGTGAAGCGTCGTGTGCTTCTCCAGCGCCGCTTCCAGAGAGTTCTTCAGGTCCAAGGACCGCTTCAGAAGCGGCTCCTCTCCTCCAGCCCTCGTGAACACCTGTCATAGATCACACGATCACAGGTCAGAGGTCACAGATCAGCCCTGGTGAACACCTGTCATAGATCACAGGTCATAGATCACACCTGTCATAGATCACAACATTAGAGAATCAACCTCATTCAACTGTTTTAAAAGTAATCTCAAAACATGGTTGATAAATAACCAAAAATGTGATCACTAGTGGGTAAGCAGTAGAACTTGTATATTGGGATTGTATCTTATTTTTTTTAATTTTTTTTTTTTATTTATTGTCAATGTTATGTTTGATATACGTTAATGCCTTTTTTAGGTTGTGTAGCCTTTTTCACTCTGGCAGGCAGGGGGACTGCCAATGGAAACTAGCCTTTTGGCTATAATTGGATTGGATTGCATTTACATTTTAATGTTCATGAATGTACACTGGCCCTCTTGATCAAATAAACAAATTGATTGATTGATTGATTGATTGATTGATTGATTGATGCGCACACAAACTTCAATGTCAACACAACAGCATGACCCAACAAGCTCTAACCAAGCGTTTCGGACAAAGGCGAATGGAGATGTTCAGTATGAGAAAAAGAATGTGTTTTTGGATAACTGAGGCATGTAAATCTATTCTAGTAGACCCCAAAAATAAAATGATGAGCATTGGAAATGTAATATCTCCTGTTAGCAGCTGCCTGCGCAAGAGAACATTTACATTTAGTCATTTAGATCACGCCTCATAGATCATCATCACGCCTCATAGATCATCATCACGCCTCAGAGAGAGGGAGAGAGAGAGAGAGAGAGAGACAGAGAGGGAGATATAGAGAGAGAGAGAGAGAGAGAGAGAGAGGGAGAGAGAGAGAAGAAGAGAGGGAGAGAGAGAGAGAGAAGAGAGAGGGGGAGAGAGAGAGAGAGAAAGAGAGAGAGAGAGAGAGGAGAGAGAGAGAGAGAAGGAGAGAGAGAAGGAGAGAGAGAGAGAGAAGGAGAGAGAGGTCGTAGATTTGACACAGCACTCGTAGATTTGACACAGCACTCGTAGATTTGACACAGCACTCATACTAAGTCTCAATCACAGCCACAGGGGTGGCTTCAGAAGCAGTGTTGGATAGATTTCAGTGCAGAAAAAAACAAATCATTGTTTTCACCAATTCTTTTCCATAACTGATACAAAAATGCAGTTACAGAAAACAACTTAAAGAAAAAAACACTAAAGAAAGATGAGGGTGCTACACAACTCTTCTCTCTTCTCTCATCTCTCATCTTTCCTCTCTCCTCTCTACTCTACTCTACTCTACTCTACACTACACTACACTAACTGGGTTCAGCCAGATCTGCTCAGACTCATCATCCTATGTAGAAAGACACTCTCTTTGGGCCTCATAAACAAAGCTTTGCATAGAATTCATACTAAAACATATTGAACACGACAAGAAAACAAACGTAGCTGGCAATAATAACAAAAGAAAGCGGTAGGAGTGGCAGTGGCTATAGAAGCAGTGGGATCAGAACACCACCCAATCCCCCAAACACTCCTCAGTCTGTCTGGGGGTCGGCCAGGGGGGGTTAGCAGCGACGTCATTAACAGAGAAATATATTAAAAAAAACTGATCACATAAATTAAAAAAGTACCAAGTACCAAGAAGCCGCTCATTAGTGCACCCCGTCCGTCACCTTGTAGCTCTGCCTCAGGAGAGATTCATCAATGAATCAATGAATCAATGAATCAATGAATCAATTAGAGTTGATTCAGGCCACCGTGGCACAATATTAGTCAGTCACATTTCTCCAGAAAAGATCATTCGCACGTTGACAGAATAAGAATACTTCCTATTAAACAAAGTCAAATTCTACCTCGGGGCAATTCCTTTACGTTAGTGCAGTCAGCCGCTCCAAGTACATTAGGAACATTGTCTCCTGCTGCAAATTGCACTTTAAATGTTAAATTGGATAACCACCATCATATCACACCTTTATACCCCACTCTAAAGCCAGACCCAGCTCAGCACAGAGTTTGAAGTGGATATCTCTTGGAAAACTGAAACGGTTGATAAGCCAGTCATAATCATGGACCAAAAATTGTCTCTAAAAGTCTCTAAATACCTGTTCCCCTTTTAATTGGGCAGGCAGTGGTACAGGAGGTAGAGAAGTCGTTTAGTAATCAGAAGGTTGTTAGTTCAATTCCCTGTCGAAGCGTCCTTGAGCAAGACACTGAACCCCTAATTGCTCCTGATGTGCAGTGTGTCATCAGTGTAAATGTAAAAATGTGTATACATCCTTGTAAGTGGCTTTGGATAAAAGCGTCTGCTAAATGACTAAATGTAAATGTAATTCCGCCACTGGCAATAGCCTCTAATAAGAGTAAAGCTGCCATTGTTGTTAAGCTATGTACAGCATTAGCATAGCATTTGCGCACACGTAAATGTTATTGTTATTTATCTGCATACACCTTGATTTGTTATTTTATCCAATAAGGCCCATGTGTCAATAATAGAGTAATAGTTTACACTTGTGGGCCTGCAGACTTGTAAACAAACTCAAAGTAGTAATAGTTTACACTTGTGGGCCTGGGCCTCATTCGTCGTAAGTGCTTAAGTTTAAGTCGATCAATTGTCCCATTAGCCAGTTTAAATTACCGAGATGATTGAGGACAGGATATATCGGTTCGTCGACGGCTAATCCGCGGTCTAACCATGTCGTTAATTTGAACCAGACTAAACTTATCAGGGCAAGTACGCGTGCCCGTCCTACTTCAAAAGGGGGGCGACAGTGGTACAGGAGGTAGAGAAGTTGTTTAGTAATCAGAAGGAATCAGAAGGTTGCTAGTTCGATTCCCTGTCGAAGCGTCCTTGAGCAAAGACACTGAACCCTTAATTGCTTCTGATGTGCAGTGTGCCATCAGTGTAAATGTAAAATGTGTATACATCCTTGTAAGTCGCTTTGGATAAAAGCGTCTGCTAAATGACTAAATGTAAAAAGGGGGCAGGGTCGATCACCAAAACCATGATTTTTTTTTTTAACGGTACACATTCACGTTCATCTCGCTCTTGATACATCTGACAGTGAACGAGCAAGATGGCTTACACAACCTTTTTGTTTTTACACAACATTTGCACATGAGGCCCCTGGAGTTCTGCAAGGACTCAGGCGAAAAAAAAAGGCAACATGTGCCAAGACAGACTGCAGAGAGCTACCTGAAGCTACCAGGACTGTACGTTGGGCAGGTGTTTGGTGGTGATAAGTTTGTTTGTTGTTAGTTTGTTTGTTGTTTGATAAGTTACCTGAATCCACGACTGCACGCTGGGCAGGTGTTTAGTGGTGATGAGTCGGTGCAAGTCCCTCACAGTGTTCAGAAGTGCCTCATTGTCCTCCGACTCCTGAAGATTGACATCTGTGCGCAGACAGAGAAGGAGAGCAAAGACACCAAGTTAAATTTCCCTCGGGATTAATAAAGTATCCATCTATCTATCTATCTATCTAAGTTATGTCTACACAACTAGGGATGCACCGATACCACTTTTTTACAAACCGATACGAGTACGAGTATTTTTATTTGTGTACTTGCCGATACCGAGTACCGATACCGATACTTCTTAGATTTGGTCTCCATGAAAGTGCAATTAATTTGGAGGCAGATTTTATTTTATCCTCTGCAGATTATGTCAAGCCTATTGTACAAAATTAACAGAAGGCTATCCCAAGCCAAAAATAAACAGAGCTTTCTGGTTTTAACACACAAAAAAAGCCTTCAAACAGACAATATCATCACATTAGACAAAATGCAAATATAACCAGATAAAGGCAATTCAATTTGCTGCATAGTTAACAACACAGTCTGCTTAACAAAAAGTGAACAGAACTATTACTGGATTAGCACAAGAGCACATTTCAGTTACAAAAGGATCAGAAGAATCTCCTGCTCAAGTACACAAACAATCACTTAACCCAGGGGTTCTCAAACTTTTGCAAGCTGGGCCCCCCCAAAGCTGGTTAGGGGTAGTTGGGGCCCCCCCATCCACCCGCGGCCCGCCGCCACCGCCCTCAACTACACCACCATATATAGATAGATAGATAGATAGTGTATTGTTATTGATAGGCCTGACATGTCAAGGTTAGGCTATTGTTATTGTTAGGCCCATACAGACAATTATTATAACTATTTATTTTTATTATTGTTATTATTATTATTATCAGTAATAGTAGGTATTATTATAATTAATGATTATCGACCAATTATTATTATTGTATTATTATTATTATCATAATAATCATAATATTATTATTATCATAATAATAATAAGTGGTATTATTGCTATCATAATAATAATATGATAATAATAATAATAATAAGTGGTATTATTGCTATCATTAGGATACTGTTATTATTATGGGCCTCTTGTGATCTTTACAAAAAAAAGAATGACGAAAGAGGGGAGATGCTTAAGTCTACTGTCACTCTTCAGCTGCTCTTTCATGTCTAGTGACAGCTCATCTGCTGAGCAGAGAAATGGATCCCGAACTCAGGCGAATGAACGGTAGTCCTCTTTGAAATAGGACCCAAACTGATTTCTGATATTCGGCGTGATACAGTGTAATTTGACATAGGAGCTAAACTCAGCACAATACCTATCATTATTCTAAACGTGTTGCGTGGCCGGCAAAATCAGTGTTTCGGCAATTGTATGGGGTTTGCCAAGCTTAGCAATTCTATGAGCAACTACATAAGATGCTCCAGACACTGCTTGGAGATAGTGCTATGCTTGGACATGGTGGTTCGTTGTTGCTGGAGGCCATCACGTTTATGTTTAAAGAAGTCCACAGGCTTCTCTTTCTGACTTTTACGAATCAGAAACTTGTCCATGTTGTGTTTGTTTGCTGATACAGCGTATGAAGTTAATAAAGTTCTAATTTCAACGTCGTGTTCTTGTATGTGTGGTTGTGAACGACTTGCACACGAACAATGGATAAGGCTGTGCTAGGCAATGATTCCTAACCAAACGAACTGTACACAATGTAGACAGGGACAGCACAAAATAGTATTCAAGTGCTGGTGTTTTATTTGTTGCGGTGGATGATCAAAAAATGTAAAGGTAGGCTAGGTGTTAAGGAGAAAAGGGCTAGCTGTAGTTGGAAAAGGTAGCTAGCTAGGCTAGCTCTCGGGGCTACGAGCTTTTCTAAAAGATTGTGGAGCAAATTACTCCTTAGAATAGGCTACGAATAGACCTACTGCAAGTGCAGTAAGGTATTACTAAGGAAGGAGTGAGTCTTTAAAAATACTGTTTATAAAGCAATGAATATCTGAATGATAGAGGAAACAAGAGAAATTGCACAAACTCTGCAAAGTGTCGTCTCAGGGTGAGCGCTTACCTCCATGCCTGCGTTTTGTTTTTATACTCGGAAGCGGAGGTGCTACTCGCGTTGAAATGATAATACTCCGTTTTGATTGGTGGATCAGGAGCAAAACAGTATTTTATTTGTTTGGGTCAGTCCAGCCCCTTGCATTTCGCTACTGAGGGAGCTTTCACTAACCAGTGACAGGTCGGCGGTTTTTTTTTCTTTCTCCGTCTGTGACATCGCGCCCCCCCTGGAGAGTGTTCGCGCCCCCCTGGCCCCCCACTTTGAGAACCACTGACTTAACCTATGTGGCACAGTCTTTCTCTCTACCTCTCTCTCTCTCTCTCTGTGTGCGTGCGCGTTTTTTTCTTTTGCAAGATGTCAGTTAAGATTGGTTACTTCGGTCTTGCAACACTAACATCAGTGAACTCTGTGTACTTAGCACTATGGTGTGTCTTCAGAAGTTTAATCAAATTGCTTGTGTTAAACAAAGTACTTTCCTTTCCGCCCCTCGACACCGTAGCAGTGCAGATCTTATACTGTGCCTTACTCCTGTTGTCGTCATTTACCTTAAAATGAGCCCAAATCGCCGTTAAGGCAGCATAACGGAATTGCTAATCGCTAACGAGATGCTAGCAGCTAAATTTAGCGAAACCTGTATACTGAAATACTTTGACACTATGACAAACTTTCCTAACACAGTCAAACATCAAGCAAATGCAACACAAGACGGCAAATAAGCTACTTACTAGTCTGGCAGAGAGTGGTAGGACAGGTAGGACAATAAATCACATTTTGTGTCAGCATAGCCCAGCCAGTTTGATGCAGTGAAATACTGATGAGTGGTATCGGTGCTTGGTATCGGCAATCGACAAAAACGAGTACGAGTACGAGTATTTTAACGAAGTATCGGCACCGATACCGATACTGGTATGGGTGCATCCCTATACACAACCAATCTGAGCCAAATAGACCACTACCAGACTAAGGGCTTGTGTGTCTACATTATATAACAAATGTATTAAATGTGTTAAATTCACAACTAATAGGACATGCCCTTCTGTCAACGTTGGGAACCCCTGCCCGATCCCTCAAATCAACATACCGGTGGATATATTGAGTTCCAAACTGTACTTGTGAGACATGATGCCGGAGTTGCGCAGGAAACAGTTCTCATTTGGATGCTCTTCACTTTCGCTCTCAGAATCATTGGACTCTTTGTTTTCCACCATTTCAGACTCCTTCTGAAGGTCCTGACTGCAACATGGCTGTCCATCTTCACTGCCGCTTGAGCTGGACCCGCCTCCAGGCTCTAAGGATGTCGATGCTCCAGGCTCTAAGGATGTCGATGCTCCAGGCTCTAAGGATGTCGATGCTCCAGACTCTAAGGATGTCGATGCTCCAGGCTCTAAGGATGTCGATGCTCCAGGCTCTAAGGAAGCTCCAGTAGACCTGGCTCCAGGCTCCAGGTTGCACATATTGAAGTTGAGTGGGTCCGGTAGAAGGAGGTTCATACAGTTGTGGATCTCAGTCAAGCTCTCCTCAATGTCTACACAGGTTTCTGTATCGGAAATATACGATAGCAATTGTACTTATGTACTTCACACACTGTTTTCATGACATCCAATCATCTCATAATTACCCACGAGGCAGAATTCCTGTCAATAATGCTTCTAATGCATAATAATGCATTCTTTTGCTTGAAAGGTGCTATATAAATAAAGTTTTATTATTATTATTATAATAATGCACATCCAAAAGAGCAACACAGAGCATAGCAATACAGACACCATGCAAATAGATACAAGAGCTATCTAATAACTTCGGGTTGAGGGAACTTAATTCAGAAAGAACGTAAGAGTTCAAAGTTTTAAGAGGTGAACATGCAGCAAAAAGAAGAAATATGTCAGAAAAATGCATGAAAGACATTGAAAGTGTCCCTCTCTACCTTCAAGAAGCTTTTGAAGACCCAACTCTTCAGAGAGCTCCTCCCTTCCTAACTGGCACCTGACTAGCGCTTAACTTGCACTTCAGCAGTTACATTCCTGCACTTCTTTTTCCTTTTTTCTAGGTCGTTGTTTTCTAATTCTCATGTAAAGTAGTATTTATTGTTACGCCATGCTTTTTATTGCTCTTAGCTTGACTGTTCTCTCCCTTGTACGTCGCTTTGGACAAAAGCGCCTGCTAAATGACTAAATGTAAATGTAATGTAATGAAAGATGCATGAAAGACATTGAAAGACGTTGAAAGACGTTGAAAGACGTTGGAAGCCATTGAAAGGAGGAGGTACCTTCCATCTCTGCCTTGGCCTTCTCAATCTTCTCTTTGTAGAGCGTCTGCAGTCTTCTGTGTCTCTCCTCCTGTCTCTTTCTCTCTGCAAGAGTACGAGCCTCGACATCCTGAAAATCCACCTGAAATGGAGGACAGAGGACATTACCAGGGACCGTTACCATCAAATGTGACTAAATTATACTTATATAAACTTGCAAATTAAGACTTTTCCACTGATGTGCAAAGAAAGACTCCTTCTGTGTATTTTCATTATTTTTATTTATTTTTCTCAAACTGCAACAACACACAGGCCCTGTTGGCTGAACCCACACTGGGGCAGGGTTGACACGGCATATGAAACTCGTGCATTAAGTTGGTAAGAAGTGCAGTGACAGAAATACACCAGCAAGGTTAAACCTTTCTATCAGACTTGCATCAGGTCTTAAGTACCTGATCATTTGTCTTGTGACATTAGTGTCTGTTGTGTGCTGTGCGAATCATTGTTTTGTAATGTCTAATGGGATTTTGAATGTGTAATGTCTAATCTATATGTATATCTATATGTCTTGTCTTATCTGTTGTTGTGCGTGTGCACTTTATATGTTTCACCGTGGGAGAGTGGGAAAGGTTTTTTCGATTCCTTTGTATGTCTTAACATGCAAAGTAATTGACAATAAAGCTACTTTGACTTTTGACTTGACTAATGTGATTCTGAATGTGTAATGTGATTGTGAATGTGTAATGTGATTCTGAATGTGTAATGTGTAATGTGATTTTGAGTCTAATGTGATTCTGAATGTGATTCTGAATGTGTAATGTGATTTTGAGTCTAATGTGATTCTGAATGTGTAATGTGTAATGTGATTTTGAGTCTAATGTGATTCTGAATGTGTAATGTGATTTTGAGTCTAATGTGATTCTGAATGTGTAATGTGATTGTGAATGTGTAATCTGATTTTGAATGTGTAATGTGATTGTGAATGTGTAATGTGATTATGAGTCTAATGTGATTCTGAATGTGTAATGTGATTGTGAATGTGTAATGTGATTTAAATGTGTAATGTGATTCTGAATGTGATTTTGAATGGGGTAATGTGTAATGTGAATGTGATTGTGAATGTGATTGTGAATGTGTAATGTGTGATGTGAATGTCTATTGTGATTTTGAATGTGTAATGTGTCTGCGGTTACTGACATGAATTGAGCTGTACCGAAAGCAAATTTCACAGACCTGTCATGTGTTCACTAAAAATGATTCTGAAAAAAATGATTCTGATTCTTTTCAAAACTATTGAATCACCAAAATTCAAGTCCAAATTGAAAACAAAAAATAAAACAATCATTAAAAAGGAAACATATCCATTTAAGAATGTATTTAAATCAACAAAAGAATCCAATGTGGCAATATACTGAAGTCCCAACTCTTCAGAGAGCTCCTCCCTTCCTAACTGGCACCTGACTAGCGCTTAACTTGCACTTCAGCAGTTACATTCCTGCACTTCTTTTTCCTTTCTAGGTCGTTTTTTTCTTCTAATTCTCATGTAAAGTAGTATTTATTGTTACACCCTGTTTTGTATTGCTCTTAGCTGGACTGTTCTCTCCCTTGTACGTCGCTTTGGACAAAAGCATCTGCTAAATGACTAAATGTAAATACACTAACCTTCTTCACTTGTTTGAGAAAGTGGTATCCGAGAGCGAGCTTCTTGTAGGCCTCCCCGTAGGTGGCGTGCCACGACTGCACGGTGTGGATCGCCAGCCTCTTCAGCTTCTGTGCCACCTCCTTGGGCGGGGGCAGCGGCTGATCCGTGTCCGTCTCAACAGTGAGGTCAAGAAACTCTTGCATGTTGTCCACTAGAAGCACACGGAAGTGATGCGAGCGGCTGAACAACTCGGCAACCACGTGAAAAGCCGAAAGCCTGATCTCTGCGTGTTCCTGGTCCAGCTGGGTCATGATCAAATGGTACAGGTGCTCAATGTAGTGGTTGGAAATCCTGTAGGGGCGGGCGACAGTGGTACAGGAGGTAGAGAAGTCGTTTAGTACTCAGAAGGTTGCTAGTTCGATTCCCTGTCGAAGCGTCCTTGAGCAAGACATTGAACCCCTAATTGCTCCTGATGTGCAGTGTGCCATCAGTGTAATGTAAAATGTGTATACATCCTTGTAAGTCGCTTTGGATAAAAGCGTCTGCTAAATGACTAAATGTAATAATGGTTCAAAAGAGAGAGAACATGTTTGGACAGCTCATACGAATTCCATGTACGCATCCATTTGAATCAATGTAGAGCATGCAGAAAGCACATATACAAAACCTAAACCTAAATCTTCAAAGTACCCTCACAAATGTCCTCTGCATCAGCTTAGAAACATTATTTAGGCGTGCAACAAATAAGTCAACTAAAATCAAATCACCAAATGAGTTGTCAACGAGTTGCCACGAGTTGAGTTGGTGACGTCATTCATTGCGTGTTTTTCAAGCGGACTCAGAATGCTCAGACATGTAACTTACTGCTGGAGTGAACAATAGCAATGGCACACCTCCACGGCCAAAGACCTCAAAGAAGGAAGCATTTCACTCCTAACTCTGCCAAGAATGTTGTGAACTGCAACATTTGCAAAGGTGTGGCTCGTTGGATCTCTGGATGATGTATACTCGTCTTGTGCTCCTCACTGAATTAGCCCTCAGTTAGTTTTCATCGTTATCGTCATCTCATCGTTAGTTCTCATGGTTATCGTCATCTCATCGTTAGTTAGCATATGCCTGAAACAACCTCAAGCTAAATGAAAAAGCTGACGGATAAATAAGAGCCATTGAGTAATTGTGCAATTCATAGTCGATTATTCATTTGAATAATTAGTAGATTGGTAGAATCTTACCTGCATATCTATTCATTTCAATAATTAGTAGATTGGTAGAATCTTACCTGCATATCTTCTTCACTTCCTTCATCTTCGCTGGATTCAGAGTCGGTTCCCCAGAGGTGGTCAGCTCTTCCACGAGCTCCGAGAGTTTATCCCGCTTTTCAGTATCCATCTGGTGGAGACATGAAACATCAGAATCAGAATCAGAATCAGAATCAGAATCAGAATGGGATTTATTGTCAAGTAGGTTTACACCTACTTGGAATTTTTTCTGGTGTGAAGGTGCATACAGTAAACATAAAAACATAGAAACACAATAAGTACTACACATAACATAAAAACACAAATAAGTATTACACATAAGAAAAGTACTACACATAAGAACCAAAAAACACAATATATACGATACAAATATATAAGCAATGAATGTATAAAAAGTAAAGTAAACATGGGGTTCTAAAGGCGGTTCCTCATTCCATCCAGCGATATACATTTTCAGTCATATTTTAACTGACAGTTGCAACGGTGAGCAAGAAATGAACCAAGAAATCGAACAGTATCTGCTCTGCGATGATGCCAATCTGACACTGTAAACAAGAGCAGGCTGATGATGCCAATCTGATACTATGAACAAGAGCAAGAGCAAGAGCAGGCTATTTGGCAGACTACACATGGCACGGTGGCTCAGTTGCTTGCACTGCTGCCTCACAGCAAGAAGGTCATGGGTTCGATTCCCGCATGGGGCGCTGTTGGCTCTGGGGGGCAGGTCCTCCCCAGAGTGCACAGTGCTCAGGTGGGCTATCTCCCGGGCCTTTCTGTGTGGAGTTTGCATGTTCTCCCCGTGTTCACAAGGGGTTTCCTCCACTAAGAACCCCAACAGTAAAAACATGCAAAATCACAGAACTCATGTCCATCCCTGACCAAAGATGGACAGTTCACTTCACTTGGTCCCCGGGCGCTGCAAAGCTGCCCACTGCTCCTGGGGGGTCCATGAGGAAGGACGGTCCAGGATGGGAAAAAGCAGAAAATAAATTCACCGCGACCTCAGGCCTACCTGCGTGTGTGTGTTCTGTGTCGCCTCCATATATGCACGTGTGTGTTCCAGTGTGTTGTGTGTGCCATTAAAAACCTGACAAAGGTCTTAAAAAAAAAAATTAAAATTCATGACTAAACTAAATGTTAGCACGCTATGAAGCTTAATATAGCTAACGTCAAATAGCTAACGCTAGCCAGAAGTTAAGTTAGTGAATGCTGTTTATTTAGAGAAAAACTGTTTAAAACCAGTGGTGGGAATTTTTTAGCTGGGAGATATTAATGTTGTACCACCATACCACCAATGTACCACCATATTGCATTATATTAATCATTCAATGTTGTACCATAGTGGGTAAACACAAACATGTTGTACAATAGTAAACACAAACATGTTGTACAATAGTAAACACAAACATGTTGTACCATAGTGGGTAAACACAAACATGTTGTACAATAGTAAACACAAACATGTTGTACAATAGTAAACACAAACATGTTGTACAATAGTAAACACAAACATGTTGTACAATAGTAAACACAAACATGTTGTACAATAGTAAACACAAACATGTTGTACCATAGTAAACACAAACATGTAATGGAAACTGAAGTGCACTGGATATGGTGCCGCCACCTGCCCTTCAGAGGGGGTTTTAACCATCAAATGAAAAATATGTTGGTTTGTCGCGACCAGACTGACCCCATGCAGACGGACTCTAGTTTGCCTGAACCCGGGTTCAGTTTTCACACCTATTTCACACCTACCCACTTTTTACATCGCGTGCACATGAACCCAGTGAATCCGATTGACTCAGCTGTAGTACATCCCCCACGCCTGTTGGTGGCGCTTTGGTGCTACAGACAACTGAAGAAAACGGAGAAGAAGACAGGAGCATGCTATCAAAATAACATATGACAGTAGTTGAGCTCCAACTAGCAACGTTTAGCTTAGCCTACATTTAATCTGCACAGTAACACATTATGGTGGTTTATAAAATCAGTGGTAAGAGCAGACTGTAGGTTAAGCGAAAAATAATTATATTTGTTATTGATAATAAAGAGTTTAGAACAGTGCAACAAAGCAATGTGCAACATGACATGTCTGAGTTGTTTAAATGCCTGTGCTTTATGGAGGTGCTGAGCTTGAGCAGGAGAGACCACAATGCAAGTGCTGTGGATCCTGAATGTTTCATGGTTTACAATTGCTTCCAATTTCATGGTTTTATTACTAACAACAAATGTAGACTATTGTTGAGGGCTTTGTCCTTCACGTACTGTAGGCTACCTCTGAAGTAACGTTAACGCTAGCTAGTAGCTATCGCTATCGTTGTCTGACAGGACTAAAGCTAACGTAACATTCATCTGTTTTGAAACTTCCGTCTATAATAAAAAATCTTTTCACGTCAGATTTGCTCATATAGGCTATTGCTGACACTTTTAAAAACTGTTTTTTGAAAAATGGTCTGATGCAAATAGATTAAACAGTGATAGATTAAAGTGTGGCTTGTTAATGTCATCCCTTTCCTAACAACAGATAGATAAGATAGATACATTTGTATTAATCCCGTTGGGGAAATTCACGTGGAAAAGGAGCAAGGTAATAGGAAGAATATTTTTTTTTAAACTGGAGAGCTGTTATAACTGGCTGCCAAACTCACTGCGCCATGGCAAACTATTCAGTTATTAAATAATGCCGGTTGTGTCCTTTGTTCTGGCTGGTCTAATGATGCGATCACGTGGGGCAATCCGATTAGGTATGCGGATAGCGTGCAGACGAACACCAACAGCAATCGGATTCGGAGGTTACTCACTTTGGACCCCCGATTCGAGGGAGTGCGGATACAGTGCGTTCGTCTGCACGATAGGGCTATCCGGACTCGGGGTTCACCGGGTTCAGACAAACTAGAGTCCGTCTGCACGGGGTGTCACAAGTGAGTCGGAAGCAAGCCCCAAAATATACAAATGTTCCTCCCATGCAACAACCAGTCCTCTGAATGACACCATGTTTGTTTTGAAGTATACACAGGCTGCAGTGTTACCATTCTTAATGGGGGTCAATACAGCACACTGTCTGAGAAACAAAGCTGTACGGCCAGACGGGGAGTAACTGTTAAAGAAAGTATTAGTATATTTTATCATGAATGTTTTAGCTAAAAGGCTTGTTCAAAATGTTGTGTGTAAAGTGTGTGTAGGTTGATTTTGGAAAACACTTAGTGAGCCAATAATGTGAAACCAGATGCCTCACGTGATGTTTTTCTGACATAAGGAGAAAGCGGGTTGTAAAATGACTCGTTGCTAGGCAGAAGTAGAATTCAGCTGAACTGCACTAATCCTAAGTGTATCCCAGCATCCTGACTGCCATCCTGTGTAAACATTGTGTTTGAATAAAAGGACTTGTTTTTAGCATGGCACGTCAGACAGACTTAAGGTGTCTGTTCTCCGTCGGGGCCCTGTTCGTAAACAGTCCAATTCACTTACATGCTGGGTAGTGTCTTTAATCTGCTAACTAACTGTTGAGGGTCTTTTCCCTGACAGTAATGCACAGTGCAACTGAACATGTATACTGGAGAGAGACGTGTTGAAGGCATGGCCCAAGTCATGGTAGTGCATAACAATGTCTCAAAGATGTTACCAGTATTTGTGCTCTCTCGTGCTTTTTATGTTTTTTGTTTATTTGTACGGTAGCACTCCCTCTACGACTGTTGCACTGTTTGTTTTGTATTGTATTTTGTGTTGTAATGTATATTTTGTGTAAGCACACTGAGAGTCACTTTACCAAGTCAAATTCCTTGTTTGTGCAAACTTACTTGGCCAATAAAACCTGATTCTGATGGCGTCAGCCTCAAGTCCCAATCTTTTAGGAAAGAGCTGCCTCAAAGAACCGGCGATGGATGTGCCACATGTGTCCACCAGAGGGCGCCAAACACTGCGCTGGAGCAGATATTGGCCAGGCGCTAGTAGGAGGTGTTCAGAGAGCTGAGGACACTGGAGTATCAAAAACCATAATCCTGGTAGACCCCATTTAGCCACACCAATATTCTTTAAAACCCAAATCAGTGCCCTCCGCTGTTTATGTAGTTTGTGGTGTGGTCTCCGTGTGTGAGAGAACGGATAGTAAGAGGGACGAAATAGGCGATGGGTAACAAGGTAGCTTGCATAAACAAATGAAATGGGTAGCCTATACCGCTACTGTTTGTACTTTTGGGGGGAGGTTTAGCTTGTTTTACATGGTTCGAGTTTTAAGTTCCTTCCAATTCTAGTCAAACTTTGTCAGTAACGTCGAACTAAGTGTATAAGAGCCTTAGCTGTAACAATAAACTCACTCAGGAGCTAATTGAACTGGACTCACAATGTATTATGTCAACCATGAATATATCTGAAATACGTAAAGATGACTGGCAAGTAGTACCCCCAGGTTTGTTTGCATGCAAGTAGCCTATTTAAGCATAGTGTCCTAAAATATAGGCATTTTTATATCTTTTTTTTAAAACAGCCAACGTACCTGTTCTCTCCTTAAATTTGCTCTCGCTTCTGTTCTCTTGCTTAGCCCTCCTGGTCCTGTCCTTATTGTTTGTACAAGACACTGGCTTGGTGACCAAGAACAGCCCTAAGATGTATTTGAAGATAATCCTTCCAATCAATAATCATAAAATGAAAGCGAGCTCCATATAATAGTTTATGGGACGCCTCTTTGACTGTCAGAACAAGTGTGACCAAACAAGGACTATATCTCCTACCATGACCGTACGTAGACTACTCACAATTCAACAAACATTTATATTTTAAAAACAACGGAAAGGTGTAAACCAGAGTCTAAAGCTATATAAGAGTATTATAATTCTTCTCTGATAAATGATAAAAGCCGCCCAGCGAGACTCTCTTCTATTCCATCTTCAGTCACAGACTTTATATTATGGTTCCGTCTGCAGCGAAAGTCATATTAGCTCCCCCAACTTCCGGCCACATTTAGACAAACATATACCAAAATAAAAGTCATCAAGTCAACTTTAATATTTAACAAAACATCAGATATATTCATTTCATAACCATGATAACAAAAACAATTGACTAAATAAGGGTTAATTCTTCTCACAAACGTATCATTTTGTTGTTCTAAAACAGGAAACATTGATAAACTAAACAGGCAAAATTGCATTATGCTCAATAGGAGGACATTGTGAAACAAACCACATTCTACTCATGAAAGGGACTGTGTCTCAATTAAAGTAGGGTGGAATATGTTCAGAACATCCTAAATATTAATACAAATGTGTTTATCAGTGATGAATGTTGTTCCTTGATTACACCACAATACTTAAAAAAAACAGCTGATCAAACAGGCAAAATGGCATTATGTTCAATGGATTTAAACAAAGGAGTGCGATCATAGGACCCCAACTGCATTGAGCTCAATGGGACGCCACTGTGACATAGACAACACCCTGCTGATTACCCAAAGGGTTGTGTCTTGGTTCTAGCGTCACAACATCCTACACATTCAGAAGAATGTGATAATTAGCCATTAATCTACTCATTGACCGTGCCAGTGAACCCTCACCAATCATAGGGCCACTCAATGGGAAGACACTTTCTACTGATGAAGGATTGTGTCTTCATAAAAGTGAAGTGGAACATGTTCATAACATCCTAAACATTCAAAACTTAGTTTATTAATGATGAATCCTGTCATTGACTACACAAAAATGTGTATTGCTTTTAAAAACATACCTCAAAAAGTGGCAAGTTGCTGTAATGTTGTAAGTGACTTTTACAGCTGGAAGTGGCTGATTTTAAAAGAATATCTTCACAGGCGTAAAAAAAAATATTTTATTTTCTGACACCATCATTCCTGCCATAGAATGGCACATTGTGTTAGCTAATCCCTGCTGACAGCTGATACTGGACCAGCGAGGCCAACCCAATTTTCAAGTCTTTTAATAAGGATATCATGATCTACAGTGTCAAAAGCTGCGCTCAGATCCAGAAGGGCAAGGACAGATCGTTTTTTTGGAGTCCGCATTAACCCTGAGGTCATTTACAACCTTGACTAATGCCGTTTCTGTGCTGTGGAACGAAAGCCAGATTGAATTTTTTTCTCCAGAATTTTAGCTAGAAAGGGGAGGTTGGAGACGGGTCTAAAATTGTTAAGGACTGAAGAGTCTAAATTGCTTTTCTTCAGGGGGGTTCAGGAGGGGTCTCACCAGGGCAGCTTTAAGTTCCGATGGGAATATACCTGTAATGAAGGGAACCGTGGACAATGGCTAGAATGTCCTTAGACACAGAGTTGAAGATGGTCTTAAAGAACGTGGTGGGAAAGGGATCAAGAGGGCATGTAGACCACTTGTGACACCACTTTGCTCAGCATTTCTGTGTCAGCCATATTCCGAGCAATACTCATCCTCATGTTCATGATCTTATATCTGAAGCATGCTGCGCATTAGAACAAGGAACACATTGGGTGCCTACACACACACACACACACACACACACAGCTGGTCTGATGGGTGCCTACACACACACACACAGCTGGTCTGATGGGTGCCTACACACACACACACAGCTGGTCTGATGGGTACACACACACACACACACACACACACACACACACGGCTGGTCTGATGGTTGCCTACACACACACACACACGGCTGGTCTGATGGGTGCCTACACACACACACACACACACACACACACACAGCTGGTCTGATGGGTACCTACACACACACACACACAAACACAGCTGGTCTGATGGGTGCCTACACACACACACACACACACACACACACACGGCTGGTCTGATGGGTGCCTACACACACACACACACACACGGCTGGTCTGATGGGTGCCTACACACACACACACACACACACACACACACACGGCTGGTCTGATGGGTGCCTACACACACACACACACGGCTGGTCTGATGGGTGCCTACACACACACACACACACGGCTGGTCTGATGGGTGCCTACACACACACACACACACACAGCTGGTCTGATGGGTACCTACACACACACACACACACACAAACACGGCTGGTCTGATGGGTGCCTACACACACACACACACACACACGGCTGGTCTGATGGGTGCCTACACACACACACACACGGCTGGTCTGATGGGTGCCTACACACACACACACACACACACGGCTGGTCTGATGGGTGCCTACACACACACACACACGGCTGGTCTGATGGGTGCCTACACACACACACACACACGGCTGGTCTGATGGGTGCCTACACACACACACACACACACACACGGCTGGTCTGATGGGTGCCTACACACACACACACACACACACACACACACACACACACACACACACACACACACACACACACACACACACACACACACACACACACACACACACACACACACACACACACACACACACACACACACACACACGGCTGGTCTGATGGGTGCCTACACACACACACACACACACACACACACACACACACACGGCTGGTCTGCTTGGGCCCCAAAGAAGCACACTTTTTTAGAATCTTATTTTATTAAACAAACCTTTATTAGCAAATGCAAATCTCTTTTTACACCCTACCAGTAAAAACATGCATGACACTGCCTTGCTACCGTTGTAATACTAGACACACTTCAGAGGCAAACTGTCATGTTAGTTGGATCTTGGGCAAGTACTGAAGAGGGCCAAACAAAGTGGCCTGCCCTGTTAAAGCCCCTTGAGCAGTGTCACAGAAATCAGTGTGATGGAGTCTGAAATAACTACGCTTGCCTGTCAGTTCTCACACGGCTTAACTAAGCACAACTCGTAAACAAATCTGCTTAACTAAGCACAACTCGTAAACAAATCTGCTTAACTAAGCACAACTCGTAAACAAATCTGCTTAACTAAGCACAACTCGTAAACAAATCTCCTTAACTGAGCACAACTCGTAAACAAATCTGCTTAACTGAGCACAACTCGTAAACAAATCTGCTTTACTAAGCACAACTCGTAAACAAATCTGCTTAACTAAGCACAACTCGTAAACAAATCTGCTTTACTAAGCACAACTCGTAAACAAATCTGCTTTACTAAGCACAACTCGTAAACAAATCTGCTTAACTAAGCACAACTTGTAAACAAATCTGCTTAACTAAACACAACTCGTAAACAAATCTCCAAAGCAACCCTAGTCTAAGCGCTACCATGACACTTAAAACCCATAAAGAATTAGATATGCATATGGATGATGGGATTGAGCACATTTGCAATAACTTGAAACAAAACCTTAAATGTTTACGAATTAGTTTAATTAGTTTAAATACGGAAACCCCCCAAAATAAAACACAAACCCAACATCACAAGACTTTCTGGGGGTCATTTATAAGAAGTGAAATTCAATGTGTATAAAATGTGACTACCCTGAGACCTGGGTAGAGAAAGAAGTCCTACACGTGGTGAACAACATAATAATACACAAACGCTAGTTTAGTCGGCCATTAACAGATATGTTCACTTCCCCCGCAGTCCTGCAGAACCGGTCCACCAATTAAGATGTTCTATGTTTTGTAGTTCTCTTTCTTAACAGCCATTTTTGTAGTTCTCTTTCTTAACAGCCATTTCTATGTTTTGTAGTTCTCTTTTTTAACAGCCATGTTTTAGCAGTTGTGCTGTCTGACAGAAGAATGGCATAGAAAACCACGAGAACCCAAATGGTAGTCACATCGTCTTTTTGTTTAAATACTAAAGAAATCCAACAGATTTATGTTCACAGATTTCACACAGGGGTGTGAAACGCAAGGCACCAAACATTGGGTTGTTCGGTACACATCATATAGTGACTCCTGCGGTGTCACTGTTCAGTACTGAATATGGGTCCTACTAAAATCAAAAATAATCTAACAGCTTGTTCTGATTGGAATCCCTGTTTTTTCTACACCACACTTAAGAAATTAATGCAAGATTATTTCAGGAACAAGTCTTTAAACCAAAACTGCTGTCCGTTCCACCACTAAGCCATCACACGTCCTCTTCTCGCATCACCACCAGCCAGGGGATCAGCAGGGCCTGGGAGCACACAGTTGCTTGGGTTGGGGTCCGTCACAAACGGAGTGTGGGTTCCTGTTGAAGCCCTTTGACTGGGATTGTAGCAGATGTTCCTCCGTGTCACACACACACACCCACGTCAATCCCACTACATAATATACACCTTCTCCGCTTGAGAGAAGTTGAAGACTTCTTTGGTGCGGGGGCAAACCACCTTGTCGTCTTGGCGAATGGAGAGAAGAGACTGGGGGAAACACAAAGACTTGAGTCCATTAAACATGCATTTCCATTTCCATGTAGTCATTTAGCAGACGCTTTTGTCCAAAGCCACGTACAAGGGAGAGAATATAGTCAAGCTAAGAGCAATAGAACCTGGTGTAACAATAAATAAATACTACTTTACATAAGAAATATAACAAAATGAAATAAAAAGAAAAAGAAGTGCAGAAATGTAACTGCTGTAATTGCAAGTTACGCACTAGTCGAAGTGCCAGTTAGGACGGGAAGTGCTCTCTGAAGAGTCTGAAGATGTCAACATGCACAACTAAATCAATGAAAACAAATAGAATGAAAACCTTAGAGCTTCAATACTTTCTTCAGTAGCTTATTTGAATTCCACAGGGTAAAAAAACTAAACTAAACTAAGACTACTATTAGGTTATACACTTCAGCATATACAGAAAAGAATAAACATTTTTTTGTTTAGGGGTGGGCAATCTGACAATTTTGTGATTAAAGAATATTGGAGTTCATTTATTAGTTCAAATCCATGTTCATTAATGAAATCGCAGCAACCAATTCTAGTTAATAGTGGAGTGGCAAAACCAGCATCAGATCAAAATCCTTTTCTTAACTATTCCAACCCTAACCCTAACCAACCCTTACCCTATTCCTCAGCAAAAGGACCAGAAATACAGTCTCTGGCTACTGGTTTGGGTCACAACAAATCACCCACAGCTACTACCGTTTCCAAAATTCACATAACAACCATGAAAAGAAAACAATAATCAGGATCAATCAGGCGTCAACAACTCAAAAGAATGCTATGGAATTAGAGACATACACCCATTATGGAGTTAGTGTGAGTTAGTGTGTGCTGACTGCCATTATGGAGTTAGTGTGTGTGTGTGTGTGTGTGCTCACTGGAGTTAGTGTGTGTTGACTGGAGTTAGTGTGTGTGTGTGTGTGTGCTGACTGGAGTTAGTGTGTGTGTGTGTGTGTGTTAGTGTGTGTGTGTGCTGACTGGAGTTAGTGTGTGTGTGTTGACTGGAGTTAGTGTGTGCGTGTGTGTTAGTGTGTGTGTGTGTGCTGACTGGAGTTAGTGTGTGTGTGTTGACTGGAGTTAGTGTGTGTGTGTTGACTGGAGTTAGTGTGTGTGTGTGTGTGTGTGTGCTGACTGGAGTTAGTGTGTGTGTGTGTGTTGACTGGAGTTAGTGTGTGTGCTGACTGGAGTTAGTGTGTGTGTGTGTGTTGACTGGAGTTAGTGTGTGTGTGTGTGTGTGTGTGTGCTGACTGGAGTTAGTGTGTGCTGACTGGAGTTAGTGTGTGTGTGTGTGTGTGTGTGTGTGTGTGCTGACTGGAGTTAGTGTGTGTGTGTGTGTGTGCTGACTGGAGTTAGTGTGTGTTGACTGGAGTTAGTGTGTGTGTGTGTGTGTGTGTGTGTGCGCTGACTGGAGTTAGTGTGTGTGTGTGTGTGTGTGTGTGCTGACTGGAGTTAGTGTGTGTGTGTTGACTGGAGTTAGTGTGTGTGTGTGTGTGTGCTGACTGGAGTTAGTGTGTGTGTGTGTGTGTGTGTGTGCTGACTGGAGTTAGTGTGTGTGTGTGTGTGTGTGTGTGCTGACTGGAGTTAGTGTGTGTGTGTGTGTGTGTGTGTGTGTGTGTGTGTGTGTGTGTTGACTGGAGTTAGTGTGTGTGTGTGTGTGTGTGTGTGTGCGCTGACTGGAGTTAGTGTGTGTGTGTGTGTGTGTGTGCTGACTGGAGTTAGTGTGTGTGTGTGTGTGTGTGTGTGCTGACTGGAGTTAGTGTGTGTGTGTGTGTGTGTGTGTGTGTGTGCTGACTGGAGTTAGTGTGTGTGCGTGCGTGCGTGTGTGTGTGCTGACTGGAGTTAGTGTGTGTGTGTGTGTGTGTGTGTGTGTGTGTGTGTGTGTGTGTGCTGACTGGAGTTAGTGTGTGTGTGTGTGTGTGTGTGTGCTGACTGGAGTTAGTGTGTGTGTGTGTGTGTGTGTGTGCTGGCTGGAGTTAGTGTGTGTGTGTGTGTGTGTGTGTGTGTGTGTGTGTGTGTGTGTGTGTGTGTGTGTGTGCTGACTGGAGTGAGTTAGTGTGTGTGTGTGTGTGTGTGTGTGTGTGTGTGCTGACTGGAGTTAGTGTGTGTGTGTGTGTGTGTGTGTGCTGACTGGAGTTAGTGTGTGTGTGTGTGTGTGTGTGTGTGTGTGTGTGTGTGTGTGTGTGTGTGTTGACTGGAGTTAGTGTGTGTGTGTGTGTGTGTGTGTGTGCGCTGACTGGAGTTAGTGTGTGTGTGTGTGTGTGTGTGCTGACTGGAGTTAGTGTGTGTGTGTGTGTGTGTGTGTGCTGACTGGAGTTAGTGTGTGTGTGTGTGTGTGTGTGTGTGTGTGCTGACTGGAGTTAGTGTGTGTGCGTGCGTGCGTGTGTGTGTGCTGACTGGAGTTAGTGTGTGTGTGTGTGTGTGTGTGTGTGTGTGTGCGTGCGTGCGTGTGTGTGTGTGTGCTGACTGGAGTTAGTGTGTGTGTGTGTGTGTGTGTGTGCTGACTGGAGTTAGTGTGTGTGTGTGTGTGTGTGTGTGTGCTGACTGGAGTTAGTGTGTGTGTGTGTGTGTGTGTGTGTGTGTGTGTGTGTGTGTGTGTGTGTGTGCTGACTGGAGTGAGTTAGTGTGTGTGTGTGTGTGTGTGTGTGTGTGCTGACTGGAGTTAGTGTGTGTGTGTGTGTGTGTGTGTGTGTGTGTGTGTGTGTGTGTGTGGAGTAAGTGTATGCTGTACTGCCATCATGGAGTGGAAAATAAATACTGCTAACGTGCACAGCATATTGCAATGTCAAACCAGTGTAGAAAATAAAAAAGAGGTTACAGCCCAGCTATGCTTTTAATACTCACGTTGTATCCATAAACATTGGGCTTTAAATACTCACGTTGTATCCATAAACACATTTAAATACTCACATTTTATCCATAAACACATTTAAATACTCACGTTGTATCCATAAACACATTTAAATACTCACATTGTATCCATAAACACATTTAAATACTCACATTTTATCCATAAACACATTTAAATACTCACATTGTATCCATAAACACATTTAAATACTCACGTTGTATCCATAAACACATTTAAATACTCACATTTTATCCATAAACACATTTAAATACTCACATTGTATCCATAAACACATTTAAATACTCACGTTGTATCCATAAACATAGCCGTTGGGCTTTAAACTTTAAATACTCACGTTGTATCCATAAACACATTTAAATACTCACGTTGTATCCATAAACATAGCCGTTGGGCTTTAAACTTTAAATACTCACGTTGTATCCATAAACACATTTAAATACTCACATTGTATCCATAAACGTAGCCGTTGGGCAGCATCATCGGTGGGTTGTTCTCGTTCATGACCTCGCCGGAGATCTTGCAGACCAGACGTGAGTTGGCGCAGTGGGCCATGGGCAGGGGCTGCGCCAGCTTGTTTAGACTCTTGCTGCACACGGGGCAGTCAGGGTTCTTGGAGGATCCGTCTTCCTTGTAGCACTGCCTGGTAGCAGCAGCGCGTCAAGGAAATATCAGCATAACAGTCCCTTAACCCCATCAAGTTAAAGTGGCATTATGCAGTAATTGTACATCAGGATTAGGGTTAGGATAAGCAGTTTTACCTTAAAATAACAGCTTTAAAAAAATGTGGGGCGCTACAATGACTTTTAATATGGAGAATCGCCTCCGTGCCATTGTCATACCAGGGTCCGTAGGCATATTACTGCTAAATGTAGGATTGCCTGAAGCCGCCCGTTTTCTACTGTCTGCCGAACTAGTAAGTAGCTTATTTGCCGTCTTGCTTTGTCTTGTGTGTTGCACTTGCTTGATGTTTGACTGTTAGGACAGTTGTTGACTAACTAGTTTGTCATAATGTCAAAGTCAGCACATTTCAAGAGATTTCGTTAGTTTTAGCCGCTAGCATATCGTTAGCGATTAGCAATTAGCAATTGTTCCGTTATGCTACTTTAAGATATTGTCAGTACATCTAAACCAGCGTTTCTCAAAGTGGGGGGGCGTGCAGAGACGTGCCGGGTGGGCCGCGAATGGACGCGATGAACGGGAGATTTTCCCGTTGCAATGCCTTCCTTTATAGACAATAACGATCATACACCCCCATCGCACTAAACAACCTCACTCAAACAAAGAAGTATTGATGAACTCTTTCGTGATAATTCAACGGCAGTTTTCTTAACGATGAACCAATCACCATTGTGGGGTCTATTGGAAAGTTCCAAGCACTGATTGTAAATCCCCATAAAGCACTGACTGTAAATCCCCATAAACGTAATTGAATTAGAAAGACCCCAGCCTGCGTTGGAAAGACCTACAGTCGGAAACGATTTATTTACGTACAAAAGGTGCTGGAAAAATGAAAAGAATACGAGGCAATAAACATGATGTGCAAACAATTCTAAATACTTATATGTGTACAAACTTAAAACACCCCTACACACTCACACACACACACAACCCAGTTATAGCACATTCAGTGACATCACAGCCTTCATAAATGTGCCCATCATTATCATATACTGATATCCCTATATGTATTTAACAGAATAACCTGCAATTCGATGGACTGAGTACCTTTTTTTTTATTGACAAAACCTCGCACAATCCCTTCCATGTTATAGCCCAACCTCATGACTTTTTTTGTAGCCCATCGGCTTTCAAACCAACCAAAGGATACGGGGTTTTGATGGCAGAGAGCCCAGCCTGGAGTGTGATGGTGAACACAGAGTTGTTGCCCAGCTGGTGTAACCTGTAGTTATCGTATCGGAACTGCTGGATTAGCATCTTCCAGCGAGCCGGATCCAGCAGGTCCTGGATGGACCAATGAGGAGAAGATAAACGAGACGACGGTCACAAACCAATACAGTTGTGATCATAATAATAATAAAAATAATAATAATAATAATAATAAAACTTTATTTATATAGCACCTTTCATGCAAAAGAATGCAGCTCAAAGTGCTTTACAGCAAATACATAACGTGCACAAAGAAATGACATGCACATAAAAATAGACATCGAAGAAACATAACTCAGATATAGTGCAAAAAAAAACAACAACAAAAAAAAATGATGCAACTACTCCATTATAAAAAGACAGAAATGGTCATACTTATTTCAAACAGAAGAACTATGAGGACCGCTACTACTTGGAAGAAAAAAAGTCATCTAGGTAGGCTAACCCTCTTGTTAGGTCTCAATAAAATGTCGCTTTTTGGAACTGAAGTGTCTCTTGGCATATGTGAAAGATGTTTCCAACACTGAGCATGAGGTACAGGACTAACACTGTGCATGAGGTACATTTTACATTTACATTTAGTCATTTAGCAGACGCTTTTATCCAAAGCCACTTACAAGGATGTATACACATTTTACATTTACACTGATGGCACACTGCACATCAGGAGCAATTAGGGGTTCAGTGTCTTGCTCAAGGACGCTTTGAAAGGGAATCGAACTAGCAACCTTCTGATTACCTTCTGATTACTAAACGACTTCTCTACCTCCTGTACCACTGTCGCCCCGTACTATCACTGTGCATGAGGTGCAGTACTATCACTGTGCGCGCGTGTGTGTGCGTGTGTGTGTGCGTGTGTGTGTGTGTGTGTGTGATCCAGTCACTGTGCATGAGGTGTAACTTACTTTTGACAACACGAACACATTTGCTTTGTAAGGTTAATAATCACGCATGTATTGTTTTTGTATACGTGTTTCTGTATGTGTTCTTTGCCTAAATGCGCTAATACAGATCTCCTGATTTTATGAAACAGCGAAATGTGACGACTTTCTGTTTGATGTAAATAGAATTTGTTATACCTTGTAGGGGGAGATGTGTGTGTCTGAGGGAAAGGCCAGCATGCCCATCACCTGCCGTACTTCATCCAACTGCCCGCCTTCGGCCTGGCTGAAATGCTTCCGTGCGTGTCTGATGCAAATGAGTATTTATATAAAAAAACATAAGTTTGCTTCAGTGCGAGATAACAACTGTAATGCCTGAGATTAATCATTAACCAGAGTAGCGTAGCTTACCGGACGGCATCCATGCGTTTGTTTTGTCGGATGAGTTCGATGAACTCCTGAATCCTCAAGCTGAACTCCAAACAGCTCTATAATGAATGTTTCATACGATCTCATTAGTGGAAATAACTGTCAATTAGATTCTCTTGCTCAACATTACCATTTCCTTTCACAGACCTCACACATTCTGGTACACATTTAAGAGAAAAAGCCTCTTAACTCACTACAAACAAACTTAGCCTAAATGTGGCCATTCATTTTTTTCTTAATCTGTGGTGATAAAAACAGCTCTAAAAATGCAAAAAATCTGCAAGTCACGTGACAACATTTATTGCCTTGCTAGTTATTCCAACATACTTTCATTTTGCGAAGCCGTGACTTGTTGTCATGACACCAGGCCAAACAAGTGCCAGTCTCCTGTCGTTCCAGAGACTCCTCCACTTCCTTCGCTGTGAGGAACATCTCAATGTTCACCAGGTCCTGGAACACAATAACAACAACAATAATAACAACAATAACAACAACAACAACAACAACAACATCTCAATGTTCACCAGGGGGGTATTCGTCGTAGGATTGAAGCTAAGTTAATCAATTGGCCTTTTAGCCCGTTAAGATTAGCGAGCTGATTGAGAACAGCAAATATCGGTTCGTTAACGGCTGATCCGCATCCTAATCATGTGGTTAATTTCAAGCAGGCTAAAGTTATCATGGCATTTGCGCGTGCACGTCCTACTTCAAAAGGCAGGAAAGGTCGATCACCAAAACCATGATTTTCTAACGGTATAATGGTTCTAAACTCAAAGAAAAGGGCTCTTTTTTTCTCCGCTGGCGAGTAGGAGATGAACATGAACGCTTATGAAGAATACAAGACCATAATCATGGCAAAATTCAACACCACCACCGCTGTGAGAGCAAGGTGTGTTGGGATGTTTATAAGGTGATATCTATGTATGAATACCTGACGGCAAGTGTCCACTGGTGCAGAGGTTTCCTCTACCGGTTAGAATCTGCATGGTTGCTAATTCAAATCCCCTCACCTCCTTCCTCGATGTAGTTTTACATTTCCTTGGAAGTCGCTTTGAATAAAAGCGTCTGTTAAATGACTAAATGTATTAATAACAAATGCAATAAATTGAAGCAGTGAAAATAAATTGTCTGTATTTCTCTCTATTCTTATCATGAGTCCACCTTAATCATTTTCTACAATAATGATATGCTATGGTGTACTAATAACACTCATATAATTATGAGTGCTTTGTTCTCCGCATCACCGACACTACAAAAATGTACCACTCGCAAAAAAGCGCAAGACAGTCAATGTTCGACTGTGGTGTTTGCAATAAATGACTCGAGAAGGTTTTGTAAATTAATGATTCCTTGTCGGCTGAATCGGTAGCGCTCATACAAGAATAATGGATCTTGGCGAACGCAAAGAACTCTCTCCCTCCGCTAATCTAACTCTAATATCAGTCCTTGGTCAATGGGATCCCTCCTTTTTCCGGGGGTGTGGCAAGCTTATCCAGCTACACTTAAGTTAGCCTGCCCTGGAGCAGGTTAGTGCTAATCGATATGTAACTATGGTGATTTATCAAAAGTTGCTTCCACGAACCAAAAAGAGGGGCGTTTTTTATCTTAGCCTGAAAATTAGCTCGCTAAACCGCTTAGCGAGCTACGACAAATACCCCCCTGGTCCTGGAACACAATAACAACAACAACAACAACAACAATAACAATAACATCTCAATGTTCACCTGGGGGGTATTCGTCGTAGCTCGCTAAGCGGTTTAGCGAGCTAATTTTCAGGCTAAGATAAAAAACGCCCCTCTTTTTGGTTCGTGGAAGCAACTTTTGATAAATCACCATAGTTACATATCGATTAGCACTAACCTGCTCCAGGGCAGGCTAACTTAAGTGTAGCTGGATAAGCTTGCCACACCCCCGGAAAAAGGAGGGATCCCATTGACCAAGGACTGATATTAGATAGTTAATAAGATTAGCGGAGGGAGAGCGTTCTTTGCAATCGCCAAGATCAATTATTCTTGTATGAGCGCTACCGATTCAGCCGACAAAGAATCATTCATTTACAAGACCTTCTCGAGTCATTTATTGCAAACACCACAGTCGAACATTGACTGTCTTGCGCTTTTTTTGCGAGTGGTACATTTTTGTAGTATCGGTGATGCGGAGAACAAAGCACTCATAATTATATGAGCGTTATTAGTACACCATAGCATATCATTATTGTAGAAAATGATTAAGGTGGACTCATGATAAGAATAAAGAGAAATACAGACAATTTATTTTCACTGCTTCAATTTATTGTATTTGTTATTAATACATTTAGTCATTTAACAGACGCTTTTATTCAAAGCGACTTACAAGAAAATGTAGAATTATATCGAGGAAGGAGGTTAGGGGATTTGAACTAGCAACCTTGTAGTTTCGAACCGGTAGAGAGAACCTCTGTACTAGTTGACACTTGCCGTCAGGTATTCATACATAGATATCACCCTATAAACATCCCAACACATCTTGCTCTCACAGCGGTGGCGGTGTTGAATTTTGCCATGATTATGGTCTTGTATCCTTCATAAGCGTTCATGTTCATCTCCTGCTGGCCAGCGGAGAAAAAAAGAGCCCTTTTCTTTGAGTTTAGAACCATTATACCGCTAGAAAATCATTGTTTTGGTGATCGACCTTTCCTGCCTTTTGAAGTAGGACGTGCACGCGCAAATGCCCCGGTAAGTTTAGCCTGGTTGAAATTAACCACATGATTTGGATGCGGATCAGCCGTTAACGAACCGATATTTGCTGTTCTCAATCAGCTCGCTAATCTTAACGGGCTAAAAGGCCAATTGATTAACTTAGCTTCAATCCTACGACGAACGTACCCCTGGTCCTGGAACACAACATCAATAACAATAACATGAATAACCTTACTGCTCGCTACAGATAGCACTGAACCATGAATACAATAACATGAATAACCTTACTGCTCGCTACAGACAGCACTGAACCATGTGTCAAATGGTCCTGGAATACAATAACATGAATAACCTTACTGCTCGCTACAGAGAACACTGAACCATGTGTCAAATGATGTTACTGCAGAGGCGTTTTACATATGAACTTCACTTCATTTCATTTCACTTATTACCACCACTAATACTTACACCTGCACTTTTTATATACTTATCATATCTACACTTCTTACCTCAATTGCTGCTAGTCCCAATTATGTTCATATTACATATCTATTTCTTACTGTACATATATACCAGGGGGCGTCAGAAATGTACCTCAATGCCACTTTGGCGGGCGAGCTTCACACATGAACATAAACCAGGGGGGGCGTCAGAAACGTACCTCAATACCACTTTGGCGGGCGAGCTTCACAGCCGTGTTGTAGTTCCATGAACATACACCAGGGGGAGTCAGAAACGTACCTCAATGCCACTTTGGCGGGCGAGCTTCACAGCCGTGTTGTAGTAGCCGCAGCGCAGCAGGTGCTCCACCATCATACGGTCCATCCTCTTCTTCTTCCACACGTTAACTCCGGCGGTCTGGTCAGTGCTGTGCTCCTTCAGGTGCTCGATCCGCCGCTTACATAGCTTAGCGCTCTCATCCTCCGCTTGGATGGACTCCGCAGCCTAACAGAAGAACAGAGGGAATTGTGGGGTCCAGTTAGGAGCAATGTGGAATGCGATTTAGGAATGGGATGGACTCAGCAGCCTAATAACAGAATAACAGAGGGAATCGTGGGATCCAGTTAGGAGCAATGTGGATGCTATTTAGGAATGGGATGGACGGTAGTTTTTACAATAAGCTGCCAACATGCGGTATGAACACCCAATATGCCATTTCAGATGTTAACTGCTACAAATCAGGTCTGGAGTTAGGAGTCCCTGAGCCCGGTAGAGACCACCCAATCCCTGAGCCCGGTAGAGAACACCCAATTCCTGAGCCCGGTAGAGAACGCATCAAATGGGCCCTCAACCCATGGTGGCATCCAACTACAGTAAAAAAAAGTTTAAGGGGGCCCAGCTTGCACAAGATTGAGAACCCCTGAGAACTGAGAACCTCTTTCTTGACGGGAGCAGTGCACACTTTTGAGAGTTCTTTTCAGTTCTTGGGAAATTACTGTATGGAATAGCTCTCATTTCTCAAAACAACAACTGACTTTTCTGAAGAAAGACATTATTTTGAACCCCAAAATGCTGATGCTCTTGATATGAAAGTAGCCCAAAGAAGACAAGTTTATTGATTCATTCAGCAGTCCAAGCTTCATATTTACAAGTTTATACTCACTAATATTATCACAAGTTCATCACACGCTAGCAGCTGCCAATTGTTAAGATAATTCTCTAAGGTAGAGAAAGATAGTTAAAAAGCTACGACGGGCAGAAACCCTTTGTGTGCATGTGCAACTTCATATTAACAGGAATTTTTATTCACTTCATATTTCATGTAAGACACGCTAGCTACTGCAAACTGTTAAGATGGTTCCCTAAGCTAGGGATAGCTAAGATAGGTAGGGATAGCTAAGATAGTTAGGGATAGCTAAGATAGCTAAGATAGTTAGGGATAGCTAAGATAGCTAAGATAGTTAGGGATAGCTAAGATAGTTAAGATAGTTAGGGATAGCTAAGATAGTTAGGGATAGCTAAGATAGCTAAGATAGTTAGGGATAGCTAAGATAGTTAGGGATAGCTAAGATAGCTAAGATAGTTAGGGATAGCGAAGATAGTTAGGGATAGCTAAGATAGCTAAGATAGTTAGGGATAGCTAAGATAGTTAGGGATAGCTAAGATAGCTAAGATAGTTAGGGATAGCTAAGATAGCTAAGATAGTTAGGGATAGCTAAGATAGTTAGGGATAGCTAAGATAGTTAGGGATAGCTAACATAGTTAGGGATAGCTAAGATAGTTAGGGATAGCTAAGATAGCTAAGATAGTTAGGGATAGCTAAGATAGTTAGGGATAGCTGAGATAGCTAAGATAGTTAGGGATAGCTAAGATAGCTAAGATAGTTAGGGATAGCTAAGATCGTTAGGGATAGCTAAGATAGTTAGGGATAGCTAAGATAGCTAGGGATAGCTAAGATAATTCATAGTGAAACCCTGGATTGTAGCCATTTTGCTGAAAAATGTAACACTCAGACATGCAATGAAAACAGACCTATATAATGCAAAATAAGAGATACTCAATGTTATGTTTAACAAGCATGGAGTTGCAAACAACACAGAACACACACCTTCCGTTTGAGCGCGCTCAGCTTCTCCACCACGCCGTCGAGGAGTGACACCACGGAGTCGACGACAGGGAAGTTGCTCAGAGTCTTCTCCAGTTCAGCGACCACCATGGTCACGTGGCTGGTCTCCCGGTCGATGTGTTTCTGCGCCGCTCGGAAACGCTTATTCAAAGTCTCATACGGTACCTGTGAATGAGTACAACATGTCATCATTAATGGCCTCTGTAGTTGAATACAACATGTCATCAATAATGGCCTCTGTGAATGAGTACAACATGTCATCAATAATGGCCTCTGTGAATGAGTACAACATGTCATCATTAATGGCCTCTGTAGTTGAATACAACATGTCATCAATAATGGCCTCTGTGAATGAGTACAACATGTCATCATTAATGGCCTCTGTAGTTGAATACAACATGTCATCAATAATGGCCCTCCAGGATTTTGTGATTTGCATTTTCACAAATTCAAGGATTTCCAGAAACTGCAATTCCAAAGCAAGTTCAGTTATTTTTGGCCTCAACAATCACAGAAAACCCTTGCAAGATGTTGTTATTAGTGCTGTCAGTTAAACGCGTTATTAACGGCGTTAACGCAAACCCATTTTAACGCCGTCATTTTTTTTATTGCGAGATTAATGCGATATATTATTATTTTTTTATTTTTTTTTAGATTAACGTTCTTTTTGGCCTCGCAAAATGTGTAGTAGGCTAACGTTACGGTTTGAGTGAATGGTGAGCACGATACGGCAAAATGGATCATAAAAAGCTTCTGAATGGAAAGTTTACTTTTAAAAGTTGTGTTGTGCAAAAGAAGCGAGCTTCACTGTTGTCTGAAAATGTCAACAGGCAGCTGGCTGAAAGCAAAGAAGTAGTAGGCTTACCTTTTATTGGTAACCTAACTGTTAAGGTTCATTGTTTCTGAAATAAGAGGCCTGACTGCTATGTTCCCAGCAAACTTGAAAAAAAGAAAATATTAAGCCTAAGGTTTAACTGCACTATAGGCTGAGTCCTTGTTTACCTGAAATGTGCACTTTATAATTCTATTTTGTACCGCCCTGTTTGGCAATGTTGGTTTTCAATCAAATAAAGCATTTGCATAAAGCAAGCCAATCAACTTTTCCATGTTGATAAGGGCATTAAAATAAAAATAAAATGATGGAAAAAATAAATAAATGAAGGGACATTTAGAATAGATAAAAATGTGCGATTAATCGCGATTAATTTTGAGATAACTATGACATAAATGCGATTATTCGCGATTAAATATTTTAATCGTTTGACAGCACTAGTTGTTATATAAATAATGGTGTTATATTAATGTAATTTGTTTGGCTTTGTTTTTAAAGATTTTTTTTAAAAGTTACCGAAATAGACATTGCACAATCTGGTAACTCCGTTATTGTAACCAAACAAATCAATCTGAGGTGATTTCTGAGGCATTTTACACTACACAGCGTTTAACGTTAAACACAGATTTAAAAAAAAAAATGCCAGTTGTCTGCGCTGCAATGGCTTGTGTTCGACCAATCAACATACACTTATGTCACTCATGGTTCCTCTTGCGCTGGGAGAGTACCCACCCTGAAGCAGAAGCTAAAAAAACTCCTCAATACAGTTAGGTGGGAATACACACAGCCGTTTCTTTATCGGTTTAGAAGACGGAGTCCGAATGAAAATGTGTTACATCCCATGTTGTTGTTAATGGGATTTGTATGTTACTGTGCGCATTACTAACTTCCAAGTGAGAGAAAAAATGCATTCCCATGCATAGATCCTGATGCACCCTAATATTAACACAGCGCTGCAGAACTGCATTCCCATACTGATGCATTCCCATGTATAGATCCTGATGCATTCCCATAGATCCTGATGCACCCTAATATTAAACACAGCGCTGCAGAACTGCTTCTATTTCTTACTTTGTGAGCACTAGTATATCCACATCAAATCAAGTTCTGTGTCTGCAACACAACAAACAATCTATTCATGCCTGGCTTTTCCAACGCCATTTACAGGCCAGAGGACTGCCACAGGTACATAAATAAAGCAGGCCTCACCATTAGAGGAACTTTGATGATCATACATGAGGCCTGCTTTATTTCTGTATGTTACAGCCCAAGATGCTAGCAACCTTCTGTCAGGCTACAAGTCAGTTACCTGTTTGTGATAAATGGCTAGAGCGCATAGACTGACTGGAGATATGACTTTATCCAATATACTGCACTGAAGATATGACTTTATCCAATATACTGCACTAAACAAGTGTTACGAATCCCACTCACACGCACGTTGTGAGTTCAAATGTGTGTTGAGCAGCACGCTTCAGATTTGTCAAGTTGGGATAAGTATCATGAATCAAAACAGTGATAAAGGCTACGCTTTTACAATAGTATCATGAATCAAACAGTGATAAAGGCTACGCTTTTACAATAACCTACTAGTATTGGGTACGAATGCAAAGCAGTGGGTCTTAGACGATGTTCTGATATCACTGAGAAATGTATTTGATTCAGATCATAAAAATACATTGAAAATGCCCTAGGGCTGGGTGATGGACCAAAAGTCATGTCCCTGTATTTTCATGCTGCTCACCAACACACAATATAAATTGGTATTTTCTAAAAAGAGGGCAAACTCAGTTGCATTTCAAAGCCACTGTAATGACAATGTTTTGCAGAACGTGACTGAACTGCATGAATAGTACATAGATTTTGATTTCACATCTTTTTCTTTTTTTAAATAATGGAACTATTTAAACATTTAAGTTATAATATGATTAACAATCTGTTCTTGGGGAAATATACATATATTTATGTGCTGAAGAGCAAGCAACCCAGGCTGCCAACGCACTCACAAGAGAACGACGGAAACCTCTTGACAGTTCCGCCAACTAATATAATAATAACTAATATAGCATACTGCTATATTAGCATATATAATACCCAATGGGATTATATATGGTAATTGTCTTCCGTCTTTTTGAGACGTACGTTTACTTAGAAAGGTCTGGAGTTAAGTTGCTATGGGTCATGCTGTGACTGAAGTCCGCTGACAAACTATGTTAGCGTCACCAGCTAACGTTTACCTAAATACACTTGTTGCCAGTGACCAAGTTGACAACAGGCTTACGGAAGACGCAACATCAGGCTATATTGGTATAAATGGTATTGTCTCATCATACATCACGTTTGAAAGATACCTTAGCCCTAAAACGCAGTTGCCACAGGGGGGAACCTGGGGTGATGAAATGGTTACCACCCGTCTCAATTTGGTTACTGAAGGCAACCAGGAAACCATTTATGTCGAGCCCTGCAAAGTACTGATACTGTAATGAGGGCCCTGTAAAGTACTGATACTGTGCCGAGGGCCCTGTTAAGTACTGATACTGTACTGAGGGCCCTGTAAAGTACTGATACTGTACTGAGGGCCCTGTTAAGTACTGATACTGTACTGAGGGCCCTGTTCAGTACTGATACTGTACTGAGTGCCCTGTAAAGTACTGATACTGTACTGAGGGCCCTGTAAAGTACTGATACTGTACTGAGGGCCCTGTAAAGTACTGATACTGTACTGAGTGCCCTGTAAAGTACTGATACTTATATAAATACAATAAAAAAAAACTGATTTTAGTACGCTTAATGGGTACACTACTCTTTTCATATTACTTAGCTAGCCAACATTTACTCTGCCTTGCATGGTGACCCGATTCCTGATTCCCAACTTGGCAGTACAAGTACACTGGAATGGCCTTTTTCAAGATGTTTGGCAAAGCACAGAGATAATTTAGAGCTAGCCTACATTAAAACAAGACTGTGTGATTTAAAAGCATATATTTGCTGCTGACCATGTTCAATACTTTACTATATGTTATTGCATGTAAATTATGTTCAGAGTACTTACAGGGTGTATGTCATGTTATGTTATATTATGTTTGCTATCTTATGCTGTGGTAGGTTGTTGTGCGGTGCCTTGCCCTAAGAATTTCAGTGCCCAGTCTGACCCTGTGTCATTCTGTGCATCTGACAATAAAAGACTTGTAACTTGTACTTATTATTAATGGTGACTAAGAGGTCTCCATTGCAACATATTATATTAAAATGGTCACAAACTACTGCTCTGCAATCGACGGTCACTAATTGTGCTGTTCAATACTGTTTTATGTTATACCATATATCCTATAAATGAATTAATGTGTTTGCTACATAGAAGAAAGGCTCAGACATGAACAGAAGATAAAGTTGAACTGGTTTTTGGTTGAAATCGATGTGTAGTCATGCCAAAAAACTGGCACCCGTGTTATAAAAGCAGTATTACACTGGAGACGAGCAATGTGCCATGGATACACCAGTGACACAGGCATAAGGCACTTTTGTATATCAGACTGTGGTCTCTAGTGTAAAAAAAGATGGTTGTGATCAGGTTGTTTGATTCACGACTAGGTCATTTCAAGGATCCCTCATTTGATGGACCATTTAAAACGTATGGCGTTTAAGGCAGACTGGCAACACATGAGGCATCCATGCTTTTGTCATATGAATAGAATAGGTAAAGCTAACATTCCTCATCTATTGTGTTCGCTGTTTTAGTGGATGGGCCGAGTGGGTCTTAAAAGTGTGTTTAAAATGGTATTTCATATGGATATCTAGCGCGTGAGCAAGCTAACTGAAATATAATCCACCACCTCCAAATAATGTCAATCAACGATTTGTCTTGCACACTGGATAGCAAACAAGTTGCCATTTTACAGATAACATCTCTTTTCAAACAAAAATGGTGATTGCTAATGTGAGCATAAACGCCTGAATTCACCTAACGTTAACGTTTAGCGTCATGGCTGTCCATCTGACAAGTTAGCACGAAAACAGGATAAACGTTACACAATGGCATTGCTAATACTAATACCGTATATTTTGACATTTATCCATATATTGCAACATATAATGTATACAACTAATATATAGTTCCTTACCTAACAAACATTGAACTGAAATGGGGTAACATCGATAACGTTAGCTAAACAGCAAGCAAGCCAATGCTAAGACATTTCTTAACATGAGCTAACGTTAACTTGCTTCAATTTAACTGATTCGTCAAAGAACTCAGTAACAGATACCAACTTTGGTTACGCGAACAAACGAAAACATGCAACCCTTACTAACGAGTTGCAATACAACAAATAAGTCACACCTACCACTAGCTCGAGTTACAATGATGTTAGCAGACGCATTATAGGAGCTAACGATGCGTGTTATGCTTATCCTGGCTAGCTCCCTTTAATATGTCACCATGATGAAACCTAGTTGACCACTTACCATGGGCAGTTTAGTTGTATTTAACTACGGTTATAGTTTACCTTTGAATTGGAAAGATATGCAGCTAGCTAGCAAGCTAACATTATCAAACACATTAAAGCCAAACAGCCTTGTGCCATCTTTAGGACATGAATAATGCAACTATAGCTAGCGAAACTATGATTAACTACTAGATTGAGACGGAAAAAGAGACCTTTAAAGTCGGATATTCTTGAACCTTCAGGGCCATGGAGAGCTGTGCAGCTGTCTCATTGACCGCCATCTTCGCCTGGCTTCACGGGAAAACTGAGTTGTGACGGTGGACTGCAGTTTGTAGCCCACAGACATCTAACGTTATGTTGTTCTGTTGCTGTAGCCATACACACATAGGAGGAACTGGACCGGAAAGGCTGTGACGTTGCTGTGACGTTCCCGTTCACTAATGGTTTGTTGTAGAGACCAGTGTTCTCAACCAGATAAATATATATTTATATGTCTATGGTCTCAACTGGTCTGGCCTTGGGATCCACAATTTCTCATGGTCATTAAGTTGCCACCCACATTTTATAGAATCGAAACCATAAAATAAACATATAAACATATATACAATATATACACAGATTTAGGGCTTAATTGTATCCCTGCATTTATAACACACGAACCCCACTGTGTGAAAACTGGTATTTTTTGCTACTGAGCTCCCCCAAGGTGTATCACTTTTACACCACTGTCGTAAATACAAATTGTGCTTTGATGGACAATGGTACACTTTCAGAAGCTGAAGGGTGTAGGCACAGCCAGAAGCCAAAGAAGCATGTCTACTGACAAGAAGTAATATTACACATATTACACACATAATATTACAACATTACAAATATTTATTTCACACAAATATGACTCTGCATAGTTTTATTCATTGAGACATCGGAGATGAACGCTAACATAACCACAATAATGACATAAAGAATGACATTTTAGTTTTGCTGAAATACCGCTTGCGTTTTCAGCCTATATACATGATTTTCGAAGCGTATGTGTAATCTAATAAAATGTTGTTGGCGACATGATAAAAGCACATTGTGCATAATAATATACACTGGACCTTACAATTGACTGTTTACATTTACATTTACATTTAGTCATTTAGCAGACGCTTTTGTCCAAAGCGACGTACAAGGGAGAGAATAGTCAAGCTACGAGCAATAGAACCTGGTGTAACAATAAATAAATACTACTTTACATAAGAAATATAACAAAATGAAATAAAAAGAAAAACTGTTATTTATTACAAGATGGCTGAGTTAGGTTTTCAAGGTTGCAAGTTTCCAAGGCTTAGTATTTGGTATGAGATTGAAGAAGACAGATCAAACTTTTTGGCTTGAGATGAATGTATTTGGATGCTTGATTTCAGTGCTGCTTTTTTGATACCATTGCCCATACAATTCTCATAGAGGCTTGAGAACTGGGTTGGACTCTCAGGGACTGTCCTGAAATGGTTCACATCAAACCAGCAAGGAAGAAACTACTTTGTAGAAACAAAAACAATGTTTCTGTAATCTGTGGTGTGCCCCAGGGTTCGATTCTTGGACCACTCTTATTTGATATAGACATAATAATAATAATAATAATTATAAACTTTATTTGTATAGCACCTTTCATGCAAAACAATGCAGCTGAAAGTGCTTAACAGCAAAGAAATTACATGCTCAAAGAAATGACATGCACAGTGATCCACATAAAAACAGACATCAAATAAACATAAAACATAAAAACAGGGATAGAGTGCATAAAGATTTGAGATAAAAAAAATAGAATACATAAAATGCATAACACATATAGTTTATCTAACCCCTTAATATCACGTTATATCACGATGAAGATCAAAGTAAAACATATTTAATAAAACATTTAATTAAAATAAATTAAAAATATTTATATATATATATATATATAGTGTGATGTCGTAGCTAGTTAAAGGCTAAGGTGAAGAGGTACGTTTTTAGTTTTCTTTAAAAAAAAATGTTTAGCGAGCTGGCTTTCGTGATGTCTATAGGCAGTATGTTCCATAGCTTTGGGGCGTAATTGACAAAGGCTGCGTCCCCAATTTTTTTACGGCTGTTGCTGGGAACCTCCAATAAACCAGCATTCGATGATCGCAGTGTTCTTGAAGGCAAGTATTTGACAAGGGGGTTTGCAATGTGACTTGGTCCTGAAATATCTTACCACGGCTAAACAGATGATACACAGAGTTAACCTCCAAACAACTATGATTCAACATTGATTCACTTTTAACATCACTAACTGGATGGGACACAACTTTAAATAGTTGAATAAAGACCAAACAGAGATGATCTTATTTGGGAATACAAATGAGAGACATCTGTTAGTTCTACTGCATTTCTTTCCTGTAATGTAATAATACCATCATATTATCTTAATTTGACATGCTTTTTATTGTAATGTTTAATTTCTACAATTGTCATGTTTTTAATTCTATTATCCTATATCTTCATTTTAATTATTCTTGTATTTTCTCATCTGTAAAGCACTTTGAATGACGGAAGTGTATGAAAGCTGCTTCCCTTTCAATCACTCTATCAATATCACTCTACCACTCTCTCACTCTCAATCGTTTCTGTCTAATCTTTTACTTTTAAATTTCACTGATACACCTTTTTATGTTTACATGCAGAGAAGGAAAACTGTTCCGATACTGACGTCTTTTAGATTTGCATTAACTGAAGGAAACACCAGTGCTGAAATAAATAGATAAATAAATGTAGCAAAATAGTTTAAAAAATGCATGTGCAGAGAGAAAAAGCTTTACTTACTGAAAGTATTTTCTTTTACATAACATGAGATATTACAAATAAAATATAAATATATTTGCTGTTTAATATATAATAAAAAAATGTAATAAAAAAAAAACAACATTTTATATGAAATTAGATTAATGAGTGTGACGGTCGTGGTGCGACCGCACAGGAACCGCACACTCCTGCCCCATGTTTGCGACCACTAGTGCACCCAAACAAACATGCAAACACAAACAAACACACGACTGATTACATGAACTACAACAAAGTTCAAAACCATTTATTTAAGCGGACAAGGTTGGTGCACCACTGAAAATAGGTAAATGGATTACAGACGTGTTGGAGAGTTCGTAGCCTCTGTTAGCTGTTCGGTCCGACGCAAGAAGAGACTTTAACACTTTAAAAACTCAGAATTACAGATTAAATACACACACAAATTATGATTACTTTGTACAAATCATAGTACATTTATTCAAATGAGAACTTATTAGTCGTAAGTACAGAGTTCTAAGTTTGTGGATAGAAAAGCGTATTTGTATATTCTGTGGATTGGTTACATGCAGACATTTTTTCTCTCCTTAGTCTTCAAGCAAGTTTGTGATTTCCTGTCTCAGAATTTAGGGAACCTAAGCAGTGTGGTGTTACGAGTGTTCTAAGAGTGTTCTAAGAGTGTTCTAAGAGTGTTCAACCTACTGGAACTGTTCTAAGCAGTGTGGTGTTACGAGTGTTCAGTTCATCCTACTGGAACTACTCTAAGCAGTGTGGTGTTAAGTGTGTTCTAAGAGTGTTCTAAGCAGTGTGGTGTTACGAGTGTTCAGTTCATCCTACTGGAACTGCTCAACATAAGCAGTGTGGTGTTAAGAGGGTTCATCCTCTAAGCAGTGTGGTGTTACGAGTGTTCATCCTCTAAGCAGTGTGGTGTTACGAGTGTGTGTGGTGTGTGTAGTGTGTGTGGTGTGTGTGGTGTTGGTAGTGTGTGTGGTGTTACGAGTGTTCATACTCTAAGCAGTGTGGTGTTACGAGTGTTCATCCTCTAAGCAGTGTGGTGTGTGTGTGTGTGTGTGTGTGTGTGTGTGTGTGTGTGTGTGTGTGTGTGTGTGGTGTTAAGAGAGTTCATCCTACTGGAACTACTCTAAGCAGTGTGGTGTTACGAGTGTTCATCCTACTGGAACTGTTCTAAGCAGTGTGGTGTTACGAGTGTGTGTGGTGTGTGTGGTGTGTGTGGTGTGTGTAGTGTTGGTAGTGTGTGTGGTGTTACGAGTGTTCATCCTCCTGGAACTACTCTAAGCAGTGTGGTTTTAAGAGTGTTCAGTTCATCCTACTGGAACTGTTGTTGTATCTGTGACTGAAGCATAGAGGGCAGTAAAGGCCTCTGCTCAGTCATCAGTTCTGATTTTACTAGACTCAGCAGCTTTTGACACACTGAACCATGACATGCTCCTCTCTATGCTGTCCAAACTGGGAATTTTGAGGGAAAAGCACACAGTTGGTTTGGTTCATACCTCAATGGATGTTCTTTCAGTGAGTGTGTGTGTGAGAGAGAGAGAGAGAGATAGAGGGAGAGAGAGTTGTTCTTTCAGAGTGTCTTGGCAGGTACAAGCGTCAAAATCTCACCAACTCTTCACCTCAGGGATCGGTACTTGGACCCCTCATTTTTACACCATTCCCTGATCTCAAAACATGGTTGATAAATAACCAAAAATGTGATCACTAGTGGGTAAGCAGTAGAACTTGTATATTGGGATTGTATTTTATTCTATCTTATTTATTTTTTTGATTTATTATCAATGTTATGTTTTATATATGTTAATGCCTTTTTTAGGTTGTATAGCCTTTTTCACTCTGGCAGGGGGACTGCCAATGGAAACTAGCCTTTTGGCTATAATTGGGTGCATTTACATTTTAATGTTCATGAATGTACACTGTCCCTCTTGATCAAATAAACAAATTGATTGATTGATTGATTGATTGAGGTGAGATCATCTGTTCCCATGGGTTCTCCAATCACTGTTGCGCAAGCGCTTAACTTGCACCTCAGCAGTTACATTCCTGCACTTCTTTTTCCTTTCTAGGTCGTTTTTCTAATTCTTATGTAAAGTAGTATTTATTGTTACACCATGTTTTTTATTGCTCTTAGCTTGACTGTTCTCTCCCTTGTACGTCGCTTTGGACAAAAGCGTCTGCTAAATGACTAAATGTAAATGTAACTGTTATACGGATGATACTCAACTGTACTTGTCCTACCCCCCCTGGATGACTCCACAATATCAGTTGGGATTTTGGCTTACTGAAATCAGGCGTTTCCATTTCCCCAATGTCAAAATCCTAAATCCCTAATGTCCAGGTCCAAATCTGCTATCTTCAATGTGCATCACATTTAGCAAAAAGCTTTTAGCAAATATCTAAACTGGGATTCAGTCAATGTACAATGAATCTAATCTGTTTGGTATTCATCATCTCCCTCACCAAAAAGGCACATCAGAGGATGTACTTCCTGCGGCAGCTGAAGAAATTCAACCTGCCAAAGGCAATGATGGTGAACTTTTACACCTCCATCATTGAGTCCATCCTCACCTCCTCCTCCATCACCATCTGGTACGCTGCTGCCACTGCCAAGGACAAAAGCAGACTGCAGCGTGTCATTCGTTCTGCGGAGAAAGTGATTGGCTGCAATTTGCCATCTCTCCAGGATTTGTATGCATCCAGGACCCTGAGGCGTGCAGGGAAGATTATGGCTGATCCCTCCCACCCTGGACACAAACTCCTTGTGCCACTCCCCTCCGGCAGAAGGCTGCGGTCCATCAGGACCAAAACCTCACACCACCTGAGCAGCTTCTTCCCGTCTGCGGTTGGCCTCATCAACAAGGCCCGGGACCCCCGCCCCCCAACACGGACTCTAATCCCTTTTTTGCACACTCCTGCTGTAACTTAATATGTGTATTGTTTATTGTTTATTGTGTATGTTTATTGTTTGCACCAACGTACCACAAAAAATTCCTCGTAGGTGAAAACCTACTTGGCAGTAAAAACCTTTCTGATTCTGATTCTGATTCTGATTCTGTATACTCACATCCACACACTCAGATTCGGAGTTGCTCAATAGCTCAGGAGTAAGTTGTTTGTCTGTCAATACAGAGGTTCATGAGGTAGCCATCATCAATGTTATTATTAATACTGTTAGTCATCATCAATGTTATTATGACATCATCAATGTTATTATTAATATTAGCCATCATCAATGTTGTAAATTACCTTTTGTTACTGTTTTTATCCTAAATTTGACAGGATCTTTGTAACTCGTTTCAGATAAGAGTCTGTTAAATACCTAAAACTTAAACCACAAATACCCCGTACAGTTTTCTGTTCATATTCTGAGAGGTCACACAGAATAATGGAGATGCATATACATCTTTAAATATAGTTTATTAGCAATTCACATGCATTCCAGGACAATTCTCTTGACACAAAATATGGGTATATTGAGGCAGAGTGGATCAACGGTGAACCAGAGAAAGAGAAAGAGAGAGAGAGACAGAGAGAGAGAGAGACAGAGAGACAGAGATGAACAAGTGTGTGGGTATATTGGCAGTGTGAGAAGAACACAAGGCTTCCACATATAAGTGGATATCCTGGTAGTAGGATTAACTTTTAGAAATGACAAACTTTACCCGTTTTCCACAAAATTTTAAATCACTTAGCCAGGTGGTCTATGCAACAAGAGTATCTCAAATTAATTTACATTCTCAAAGTTATTCTGTACAAGTGCTATCTCTCCAAATGGCAACAAAGAAAAGAGGATGGACTCCCACCGACGTGCGTGTTGCTCAAAGAGAGGCTAGTTCCAGGGCGAGGCGCTCCTTCTCCTGCTGGAGTTCTAGAATGCTCTGCGTGTTCTGTTCCAGACGGTCCTCCAGCCACTGCAGCAGCGGGCCGCTCACGGCAGACATCTGACTGCACAAGTTCTTGGTGAATACTACATCAGGAAAGAAAGATAAAAAAGGAGAACATTTACATTTACATTTAGTCATTTAGCAGACGCTTTTATCCAAAGCGACTTACAAGGATGTATACACATTTTTACATTTACACTGATGGCACACTGCACATCAGGAGCAATTAGGGGTTCAGTGTCTTGCTCAAGGACGCTTCGACAGGGGAATTGAACTAACAACCTTCTGATTACTAAACGACTTCTCTACCTCCTGTACCACTGTCGACCAGAACATGAAAGGATCATTTAAGGGGGAGAGAATGAAATGCTTAATTTAGGGCTGGACGATATGGCTAAGGAAACCCTCATAGCTCCATATGCTGAGGAGAAACTAGATCGAAGTAATTGCATTCAATTCAAGTAAAAACTAATAATACATGTCATGCACACAGCATATATAAGTGCTGTCAAAGACTGCCCAAATAAGTTTGGGTGTTTCCAACATGAAAAGACATTTCTGGATTTAAAAAAAAGAATAAAAAGACAATTGAAGGGCTTCACACAGCTGTAGGTCTTCAGTTTGAGGCCCCGAAGAGAAATCTGGTGTCTCCCCGCGGCCCAAACTTACAAAAATACATCATGACCTGCCATAACATCTACATTTATAGACTAGAATAAAATGTAAATGAAATGTATTTATTTTTCATTTTTAAAAGTAAACAAATACAACAATGTTCTACACTGCTTTGTATATATCGATAGAGATCGAGCTGTGCCGGGTTTTTTTCCAGTTGAAATGCGGTCAGTTTTAAATGCACAAAACCTGCATAGCCTATATTCTGCATACTCAATGTTACAAATATGGTCATTTCTTATATCTTGTATAGAATAGCATAGAATATATGAATATTGTCTATATACCGCCCAGACGTAACTGAATGAAGTAAATACGAGTACAATGCCATAGTCTCATCATGACTGGGACACAGCCAGACTCATAATCAGAATCAGAATCAGAATCAGAATATTATCAGAATAGAATCAGAATCAGAATCAGAATATTATCAGAATAGAATCAGATAATTCAGAGTAAAGAAGCTTTTGAAGACCCAACTCTTCAGAGAGCACTTCCCGTCCTAACTGGCACTTCGACTAGTGCGTAACTTGCAATTACAGCAGTTACATTTCTGCACTACTTTTTCTTTTTTATGTCATTTTGTTATATTTCTTATGTAAAGTAGTATTTATTGTTACACCAGGTTCTATTGCTCGTTGGTCGTAGCTTGACTATTCTCTCCCTTGTACGTCGCTTTGGACAAAAGCGTCTGCTAAATCAGTGGTTCTCAAACTAGGGGTCGGGACCCCAAGTGGGGTCGCCAGACGTTTTTTGGGGGTCGCGAAATGATCTTGCTGCCCTGTGCATCAATATATTAGGCTTTGACATGCTGTATAGTCTATCAGAAATGGTGTTTTCTACATCAGGGTGGATAATGAAAACTAATATTGTCTCAGCAAGCAGTCTTATCATTCAAGATGAAACTGAATTTAGACCTATAATATCCTGTCAAAATGTGTGGGGGTCGCGAGACTTGGCAAATGGATTTTATGGGGTCCCCGGACAAAACATTTGAGAACCACTGTGCTAAATGACTAAATGTAAATGTAAATGTAAAGACAGAAAACCAAATGCATGCCGTACCTGAGCCGTTATGGATCTTTGTGACGGGGTCCAGATGTGTTAAGCTGAAAAAGACATTTTAATTGGGTACTGTTATACGGGGGCCAGATGTGTTAAGCTGAAAGACATTTGAATTGGGTACTATTATACTGCTGTGGTTTTGTCATGAGAATGCAAGAAATATTCAAACTGTATTTTTCTGTTGCGGTTTGGCAATATATTTCTTTTGTTATTTGACTAGCTGATTCAAGTGGGATAGGGAATGTGGACTATCTCCAAATGACTTTATGTAAATGTGACTAGAATTACAGACATCAAAAAATAAACATCGATGTCTATTTTAGGTCTCTGCCCCCTAGTGGCCTTCACCAGTAGTCTCTTTTACACCCCTGGTGGCAGGAGAAGGCCATGGCACTCAGTTTTTAACAGTATTCTTCTCTCCACCAAAAGAAAAAAGAAGATATGTATTTATATATGGAGCGCAATTGTGCCCTAGCCATATGGAGCCCGAGCCCTTTAGGAAAACTAATGCAGCTCAAATGAGCAACATTCTCACAGCTTTGTCTGAAGACTGAACGGTCAGACAACGCAACATAACACACTTTGGACAGAGACAGATCTGATTGGAATGACACATGACAAGTTAACCACAATATTATTAGAAATTATTACTGCATATTATTCACTTGTTATTACTGCATATTATTCACTTGTTATTACTGCATATTATTCACTCATGGCTGAGTTTACAATGAACAAATTCGTATTCTCAACCTGCTTAGCTTTTAACCTCATCTGATATAATTTGTCCAGTTGTTCTGCATTATTCATAGGAGACAGAGATCCTTAACCTTCATTACTTCAATTCAGCCTTTCCATTCAAAAGTCCAGTTTTAAAGACGCACCTGTGAATCCTTCTGTATGTGTCCTGTTCCTCTTGGCAAAGGATCCTGGGAAGTTCGACCGCAGACTCCAGGCAGACTTTACCAATCGCCTCATGTGGAACCACATGAATTGGAATCTCAATTCTCTCATACCTACAGGAATACCGGGAATACCATCAAACACAGCTCATACCTAGAGGAATACCAGGAATAACATCAAAAACAGCTCATACCTACAGGAATACCAGGAATAACATCAAAAACAGCTCATACCTACAGGAATACCATCACAAACAGGAGAGATTTGTTTTATTTGATGTCATCAATGCTGCTTGTATAGCACTAGACATGTAAACATGCTTAAACATAAACATGTAAACATGCTTAAACTTAAACATGTAAACATGCTTATCTGAAATGCATTGAGTTGAATACAATGGAAGAACTGCCTTCATTAATAGCCTGTATGTAAGGGATAGCGTGGTGTGCTGGACATTCTTAACAAATAAACCCCAACAGGACGAACGCATCATCCTGGAGGGATTTATTTTTCAAGCATGACCGGTGGACCGCTTATTATGCGGTTACTTGCCAAAACGATACAAGACATTTTCTCCAAAATGTCTCTTTTTTTAATGACTTCATTGCCATTTCATGGCTTACGATGAGGAAAAAAAAAAAAACAGTACTTCATACGAATAGAGCTTTAACGTTTCAGATGTTGTGTAGCCACCTATTATCCTATTAACCTATTTCATCGTAAGCCGTGAAATGGCAATGAAGTCATTAAAAAAAAGAGACATTTTGGAGAAATGTCTTGCATCGTTTTGGTAAGTAACCGCATAATAAGCGGTCCACCGGTCATGCTTGAAAAATAAATCCCTCCAGGATGATACGTTCGTCCTGTTGGGGTTTATTTGTTAAGAATGTCCAGCACACCACGCTATCCCTTACATACAGGCTATTAATGAAGGCAGTTCTTCCATTGTATTCAATTCAATGCAATTCCTAACTTCACGTTACAATTCATTTCCGTTACAATAAGTGAACGGACTACTTGCGGAATGAAATGACGTGTGAATCAGAAGCACAGTGGTCATTCATTTTTTCCAGCAGTCATTATTAGGGCTTATACAGTATCATACAGTACTTTAGCAGTCATTATAAGGGGCTTATACAGTATAATACAGTACTTCTCTCACAAGAAGGAAAGAAAGTTTCTCTCATCAACAAGACATAGGCTAGGAACAGAAGACTCCGGAAGCAATGTGTATACCTTGTAAGTCACTTTGGATAAAAGCGTCTGCTAAATGACTAAATGTAAATGTAAATGTAAATGTAAATGCAATGTACACTCACTCTGAGCCTTTCTGCGCCTGTACAGACTGGAAACAGGTATAAAGAACTCGGCCCGTCTGAAAAGTACAAATGAAGTGATATGCTGGTGAATATCAGAATCAGAATTGGATTTATTGCCAAGTACGTTTACACCTACTTGGAATTTTTTCTGGTGTGAAGGTGCATACAGTAAACATAAAAACATACAAACACAATAAGTACTACACATAGGAAAAGTACTACACATAAGAACCAAAAAACACAATATATACGATACAAATATATAAACAATATATAATTACAATATATACAATATATAATATCCTGCTAGGATCTCAACAGACAAATCACATTAATTGTATACAAACAAACTGGTCACTCACTTTAGTGTTCTTGTCCTCAATGAAACAAGAGAAAATAAGTCCAACAAATCCTTGGTCCATCATCTGATACATGGCTTGGGTTCTCACATCTACAAATATAATAATAATAATAATAATAATAATAATAATAATATAGCATCAGCACAGTTAATGTGTTGGTCACAACATCAGAATCAGAATCAGGTTTTATTGGCCAAGTAAGTTTGCACAAACAAGGAATTTGACTTGGTAAAGTGACTCTCAGTGTGCTTACACAAAATATACAACACAATACAATACAATACAATACAAACAAACAAACAGTGCAACAGTGCAATGGACTAAGGAGTTTAAGAAAGTATTAAGTACAGGTGCATGTTGCACAACTTACTACAAAACGGACAAAAGTTTAAAACGGTCAGACATACCGACGTGTGATGGCCACACTGTGATGTGAGGATGAGAATGATACCATCCTACAACCCTGACTGGGCGCCCGGTGATCTCAGCTAACCTGTATGTCTTACTAAGGATAAACTGCTTTTTTTTCAGTGCTAAGGCTTGGCAATAGGGAAGAAAACACACAGTCCAGACATTTTAGGCACAACAGGTTAAAGGATATTTCTGCCTCGGTTGAGGCGGCAGAGAGCTGCTCCGGTGATATTTCGACACGATCTTTCCTCTTATCCGACCGCCGCAGGATGATCACGGAATGAATGTGAACGACACGATTCGTATCAACCTGACAAACAGGCATAGGTATCGTATAAGAACTGTGACTAATGACTATTCTACAGCTAGCTAGGGTAAGACACTTGTAAGTTAACTAGTTAGTGTTATATCAACTACTTAAGATCTTATCAGTATATCACAGAAAAAGAAACATGCTAATGTTTACACTTTATATTCAAATGAACTTTATATTAGTAATTAACGACCAACATAAGACTGCACAAACGAATGTTAGATTTTGCTAGCTCGTTAAAACATCAGCTAACATTGTAACGTTACCTCTCCGATGCACAGTCCCATGACCTCCTCTTTCTCGGTACTTAAGGCATGATTCATACAAACAAGAAAGGCGTCTGATCCGAGATAAACTGCACTAACAGCCATGATAAGAACAAGAGTAGGACACCGTAAGGGCCTGGCTTTATTTACTATACATTTCAAGGACCTCAACACTTCCGACTGCCAGTGGGAACCGAGCAATCGCTTCCGGTCACGATTTCTGAATGGGAGACAGGAAAAATTCAAAGTAAAAGCCCAAGAATATCTACTCGCTGCGGGATAATAGCGCGAACGAAATTATCACAGCCTAGTGTAATCCATAAACCGCTAAAGCATTTAGACATTTAAACATATGTGTAACGTATGTAACACATCGCCCATTGCACCAATAGCGTTGCTAGCCTTTCCTTTATTTCTACGCTTTGGTCTGGCATATCAAACTACACTGTAAAAAAGAATCACCTGGCATTCAAACATGTGGCCTATTGACCATAGGCTGAAGAGTAGAATCAATTGTTTAAAGATATACCTATACACTCTGTGGTGTAATATTGTGTTTAGACACGATGCCATTTTTGATGTTAGTCAGACTGGATAGGCCGACTGGAAGGTGGTATGTTGAGTTGAGTTGTCATGGTATTTAATGGAAACAACTTCTTGATTTGATAGCTGGTAGCAGCTCAGTTATTACGCTTTCTGACAGAAAACTCCTTACAGAGTTATAGTGTCTGTCTGCCTTGGTTCAACACACTGAAGCTACCTCTTGTCCTCCCGTGAGGTTTTCTGGATGTTCCTAGTTTGGTTTCTACAGTTCTACACACACACACACACACACACACACTGGATGTTCCTAGTTTATTTTCCACTGTTTAGCAGTTAGATGCTTCTTTGTATTTTGACTCATTCTGCAGCTTGAACTCAACTGGCTTATCTGCCCTGTTCCCAAGACCAAAACAGGTCATGACAGTGTAAACATCTTTAAACAAATGTGGACAGAGGTGGTAAGTTAGTAGTATCCTGGATTTGGCTAAATATTGATTGTAATGAGACTGTACGCATCTGCTGGTGGTCAAGAGCAAAACTATATATAATTGGTGCGCCAACCAAGAAATTCTCTCAAGGCCTATAACATCAATCCAACACATGTTTAGAAGTTAGGGAATATTGAAGGCTTTTTGTTAAGTGTTTTCATATTTTGTTAAAGATGTCAAATGATTTGTATAGTCGCCATTTCTTTCTGATGTCAGAAAAACTATTGAGATACAAAATGTTTGTGTACTAGACTCAAATACATAGTGTATTTGAATGTTGTCAATGCCTAGAAATGGTCTATGGAGATTTTGTGGTTGTAATAACTTAATACAACTCTATAAAAGTCTAGGATGTACATGAAATCCAAAAATAGTTTGAGGTGAAAATATGTGAAAATGTGTCTTTTTCAGAGATTATTTCTCTTTTGTTCCCTCCCCTGTCTCTCTCTCTCTCTTCTCTCTCTCTCTCTCTTTCTCTCTCTCTCTCTGTTCCCTCCTCTCTCTCTCTCTCTCTCTTCTCTCTCTCTCTCTCTCTGTTCCCTCCCTCTCTCTCTCTCTTCTCTCTCTCTCTCTCTCTCTCTCTGTTCCCTCCCCTGTCTCTCTCTTCTCTCTCTCTCTCTCTCTCTCTTCTCTCTCTCTGTTCCCTCTCTCTCTGTTCCTCCCTTCTCTCTCTTCTCTCTCCTTCTCTCTCTCTCTCTCTCTCTCTCTCCTCTGTTCCCTCCTGTCTTCTCTCTCTCTCTTCTCTCTCTCTCTCCTGTCACCTCCCCGTGTTCTCTCTTCTCTCTCTCTTCTCTCTGTTCTCCCTGTTCTCCTCTCTCTTTCTCTCTCTCTGTTCCTCCTCTGTCTCTCTCTCTCTCTCTTCTCTCTCTGTTCCCTCCCCTGTCTCTCTCTTCTCTCTCTCTCTCTCTCTCTCTCTCTGTTCCCTCCCCTGTCTCTCTCTCTCTTCTCTCTCTCTCGCTCTCTCTGTTCCCTCCCCTGTCTCTCCATGAGTCCCCAGGAAACAAAAGATCAATTCTGTGTGGAGTGGCGTAAGCTCCACCTTATTCCCCTTCTCCTCTCCTTGCAGCCCTCTACACCCCTCCCTCTTCCTCTCTTTCTCACACACACTCTCTCTCTCTCTTTCTCCCCCTACACCCCTCCCTCTCTTTCTCACACACACTCTCTCTCTCTCTTTCTCACTCTCACTCCCAGTGACACTTGCATTCTGTGTGTGTGCATGCGTGTTTGTCTGGCTGAAGGAGTCGAACTAGAGCGTGGGGGAAAAGAGAACGAGAGTAAGTGGGAGGGAGAGTGGACAACAGAAAAAAGAGAGAGAGAGGGAGGGGGCATGTGTGCACGATTGTTACTCAAGGGCAGGGGGGAAAAAGAATAAGAAAATTGAAGTAACCGCCATATGCTGTGGATTTCTCTGAATGCTGAAGTGACACACTCTTTTCCTGTCGGGTGTAGAAAAAAAAGATGGGGAGCTCGCACTTGCTGAACAAAGGCTTGCCTCTAGGTAACCGCTAACCGTTGCCTTTTTGGGGCACTTCCACGCATGAACTAAACTAAGCTCTCCATTCTCCTATCTTTGTATGTGGTGTGTGTCTGTGCGTGTATGTCTGTGTGTGTGTGTGGGGGTGCGTATCGTACAGTACTCAGCCTACCCCTCCCCCTCTCCCTTTCCTTTCCTTCTTCCCCTCCCCCATCTTTTCTCTCTCTCTCTCTCCATTATCTTTCATCTTAGCCATTTACCCACAGAAAAAATGCTCTAGTTGTGCTTTCTGAAGGATTGTATCTCACTCGTGTGTGTGTGTGTTATCAAGAAGAATAGGTGTGGTGGACACAATAGTGCTGAGTTTAGATTGAGCTTCAGCTGCATGACCAGGGGGAATGAAATGCCCACTATCTCTCCTAACGCTGGGAGCAGAAAGGGCTTCAGCAGGTACTCCTCCTTGTGCATTGTGCCGCGGAGAGAAACAAACGGAGAAAAGAGAGAGAGTGTTTTACAGCTTGTATGCTTTTGTGTCTCGCTCTTTTGATTACCTTTGGAGCAGCTGGGCATATAGAGCTCCTGTTTTTTCAGGGGAGATGTCTGAGTTTGAGCTTAGTGTCAGGTTGAGTCATTGACTGAGATTTTTTCGGAGGTCTTTGGGCACAGTGTGAGACTGACTACGTTGTATTGTGTTGTATATAAGCTGGCTAATTTAAAACAGATGCCTTCAGGATATATATGAACGTGAACAGAGCATCATCCTCTAATATTTCACACAGATCCCACTAACACAAACAATCTTTTGTTTAAATATCCATCTTATGGGATATTTCACCTTAGGCAATTCAGTATTTGTTCATGTGTGTGAGTGTGTATGTGTGTGTGTGTGTGTGTGTGTGTATGTGTGTGTGTGTGTGTGTGTGTGTGTGTGTGTGTGTGAGTGTGTATGTGTGTGTGTGAGTGTGTGTGTGTGTGTGTGTGTAGTGTGTGTGTGAGAGAGTGTGTGTGTGTGTGTGTGTGTGTGTATGTGTGTGTGTGAGAGAGTGTGTGTGAGTGTGTGTGTGTGTGTGTGAGAGAGTGTGTATGTGTGGTGTGTGTGTGTGTGTGTGTGTGTGTGTGTGTGGTGTGTGTGTGTGTGTGTGTGTGTGAGTGTGTATGTGTGTGTGAGCATGGAAGGGGGGGCGGTGTTGTCACTTCAAGAAACATATGTAGCATTAAGATAAAAAAAATGCTAATTCATTAATAATTGGCATTAAGCACCTAAATGAATGTGTACATGTTTTGAGAAGAGGAGGGGTGTGTCTCTAAATCCTGGTGCTCCTGTTAAAAGATGATTTGATATCATTAAAACAGATATTGATAGATTTGATATCATTAAACCAGATATTGATCGATTGTAAGGATCCTGTGTTTATCCTGTCCGCCACTGTGTTGTTTTATGGTGATTAACAGGCTTGTTTCTTAAAGGCAACCTTTTCAAAGCAGATATTTCTGTTGAGATCAAGCATTCCTGTGTCTAGTGCTTCCTTAAGCTCAATGTGATGTTTAGGTTGCAGGTTGCTTTAGGTGTGCACAGTGAATGCCTTGATTTGAAAGAGTAAACAAGTAAATAAAGAGTAAACAAGTAAATAGAGTAAATTAATAAATATTCCAAATCCAGGGCATTTAAAAACACACTGCTGCTGTCGGGATGCCACACATGCTAATTAGCATCATATGTATGTAGGAATACATTAGTGTATTACTACTGTAGATACTGTACATACAAGAGGATTCATGAGTCTATTCCTAGTGCAGATACAGTACCAGTCAAAAGTTTGGACACACCTTTAATTTTTTTGAGAAGTGTTTTCTTTACTTTTATTATTTTCTACATTGTAGATTAATACTGAAGACATTTTAACTACGAAAGAACACATATGGAATGATGTACTAAACAAAAAAAAGTGTTATCTACCATGTAGAAAATAATAAAGGAGAGAAGGTGTGTCCAAACTTTTGACTGGTACTGTACATACGAGAGGATACATTAGTGCTTTCATAAGCTGCAAACCTGCCAGTTCATTTGAATTTTTTCTCCCATTCAATCCTTTATCATTCTTCAAATACCAAATGCCACTCAAATGCAGCCTATTAAAGCACTTTGAGCTGCATTCTTTTGCATGAAAGGTGCTATATAAATAAAGTTTTATTATTATTATTATTATTATTATTATTATTATTATTATTATTAAGTGTACCTGAATCTGTCGCTATGACTGTGATCTGACCAGTCAGCTGCAGCCCATCTGATTCCTAAACTTTAGTATGTAAAGTATTTATAGTAGTATTTACTTTAGTATTTATGATCACATTCATGAGAACAGAGGTAATGGTTACCGTAGTGAAGGTAAACAATAATACGGTTAAGGCCCAAAACTTGATCCATGCTGTATTGGCCACCAGGGATAAAACACAAGGCGCTGGCAAGACATGCCCTCTTAGCTCAGCTTCAGTGATAGGCAGTGATGTGCTCTGAACATTAAGTTATAGTCAGTTATATTCAGTGATGTTGAGCTCTGAACATTCAGTTATAGTCAGTGATTCTGTGACTGAACATTAAGTTATAGTCAGTTATAGTCAGTGATAGTCAATATTGTTGAGCTCTGAACATTAAGTTATAGTCAGTTATAGTCAGTTATAGTCAGTGATTCTGTGACTGAACATTAAGTTATAGTCAGTTATAGGCACTGATGCTGTGCTCTGAACATTAAGTTATATTCAGTTATAGTCAGTTATAGTCAGTTATATTCACTGATGTTGAGCTCTGAACATTAAGTTATAATAATAATAATAATAATAATAAAACTTTATAACATTAAGTTATAGTCAGTTATAGTCACTGATGCTGTGCTCTGAACATTAAGTTATAATAATAATAATAATAATAAAACTTTAAAACATTAAGTTATAGTCAGTTATAGTCAGTTATAGTCACTGATTCTGTGACTGAACATTAAGTTATAGTCAGTTATAGTCAGTTATAGTCACTGATTCTGTGACTGAACATTAAGTTATATTCAGTTATAGTCAGTTATATTAAGTTATAGTCAGTTATAGTCAGTGATGCTGTGCTCTGAACATTCAGTTATAGTCAGTGATGCTGTGCTCTGAACATTATAATAATAATAATAATTCATTTAATTTGTAATGCACTCTTCATTCAGAAGAATCTAATTAAGTTAACATTAAGTTATAGTCAGTGATGTTGTGCTCTGAACATTAAGTTATAGTCAGTGATGCTGTGCTCTGAACATTAAGTTATAGTCAGTTATAGTCAGTGGTGATGTGCCCTGAACATTAAGTTAAAAGGCTTGCATTCTGACCATTGTCCCATCAGGATAGAGTTCATAATGAAATCTGACATAGTAGAGTGTGCACACCCAAACCAAGTTAGAGAACGTGTGCTGGAAACAGGACTAGTTTAGTGTACAGACATTCTTCCTTTTCGATTTGACAATGCCCATTTGAAAAATCTCTGTAGAAAACATAGAGGAATCACACTTCTTGTCATGTACAATACTTGCATGATAAATCTGTGGTAAAGAGTTTGCATCTCATATGGGGCATAATAATAACATATTGTGAAATAATATATTTTGAATATTAATTTCATCATGATATTGACTAGTGATCCTACGGCCTTCTAATATGGTCAGATATGGTTTGAAATGATATTAATGTATCCTTGGGGCTCAGCTGGGTAAGGCGCTGTGCTAACAACACCAAGGTTAAGGGTTTGATCTCCAGTGAGCACACACACTACTGACACGTGTATCAGTATCTGTGCTGGGACTTTCAGTCCTCAGCGCTCAATAAGAGCATCTACTAATGTCTGAAATGTCTGATGTAGATTATTCTCTGTTCTTAGTGAAAAAAGAGATATTGTAGACTGACAACTGAGTGCAGTGTCCCTATTCTCTCTCCCTCTCTCTCTCTCCCTCTCTCTCTCTCTCTCTCTCTCCCTCTCTCTCTCTCTCTCTCTCCCTCTCCCTCTCCCTCTCTCTCTCTCTCTGTCTCCCCCTCTCTCTCTCTCTCTCCCTCTCTCTCTCTCTCTCTCTCTCTCTCTCTCTCTCTCTGCAGGCATCAGACCTCCCATCATGAACGGACCGATGCACCCACGCCCCCTGGTGGCCCTGCTGGACGGGCGCGACTGCACCGTAGAGATGCCGGTTCTGAAGGACGTGGCCACCGTGGCCTTCTGTGACGCCCAATCCACCACGGAGATCCATGAAAAGGTAAAAGAAAGACTCGTTTTTAAATAATATCATCTGCTTTTGCTTCTCTCCCTCTCTCTCTCTCTACCCCTCTCTCTCTCTCTCATTCTCCCTCTCTCTCTCTCTCTCTCTCTCCCTCTCTCTCTCTCTCTCCACCACGGAGATCCATGAAAAGGTCAAAGAAAGACTCATGTTTTAAATAATATCTGAATTATAGAATTATAGAATCTGCTTTTGCTTCTCACATTTTTTTATTTCTTTCACGTTGTATTTAGTAAATCACATCTATATAATTCTGTATCACCACATATTTTTAAAACCAACTGGTTGATTTTTTTAATTCATAAATGTGCAGGCCTGCTAACCCCGAAGAACACAAGGGAACCCCTGAACCCTCGGTGCTAACTGACATATAGATTGCAGGCTTACACCACCTGTGTGGAGTTACATCCACATCTAAATGACTGCAGGCTTACACCACCTGTGTGGAGTTACATCATCTAAATGACTGCAGGCTTACACCAACTGTGTGTAGGGGCAACAGTGGTACAGGAGGTAGAGAAGTCGTTTAGTAATCAGAAGGTTGTTAGTTCAATTCCCTGTCGAAGCGTCCTTGAGCAAGACACTGAACCCCTAATTGCTTCTGATGTGCAGTGTGCCATCAGTGTAAATGTAAAAATGTGTATACATCCTTGTAAGTCGCTTTGGATAAAAGCGTCTGCTAAATGACTAAATGTACCTGAGGGTCAGACCAGGGTCATGTGATCAAGGTGTAAGCTGTGTTTAATTCAATTAAATTCAATTTTATTTATATAGCGCCATAACAATACAATACAATCAGTTCAGACCAAGGCAGTCAACACTGGTTAGACCCAGATTGTGGGCATTCAGACTGGACCTGCGTCGTAACCCAGGGCAACATTAAATACAGTCTGTATATTTCGTTTTTTTAAAAGATTTCATTTTTAGATTTTGTATCTTTTGCTATTAAGACCAGAGTTCTGTTGATGCATTATTTGCAGGGTTATAATAGGGCTAATCATGTTAGCTTGCAAGTGAGAATTTACATGCAATGTTAGCATGAAGCTAAGTATATTATATTTTAAAATCCTCTGAAGTCTGATGCCTGTCAGTCATCTTTGAGGTAGTTTGCTTATGTCTGTTTGTTTCTCTATTTGAAAACATGTATCCCAAAGTGCTACATATGCCATTATTAATCTCAGGAACAAACATCCAGAAGCAGTAAAACTGTCATAATACATCTTTTGGTTAAACCAACTGTAAACACACAGTTTAAAAAAAAACTATTTTCAGTTGGGGTGAGATATTGTAAGAAAAGACACACTTTGTTGTCGTTTCAGAAATCATCCTCAGTGGGCCCATGTGTATGAAATGAGTTACTTTGATCCAATTTAGCTGGCTGTGAAACACAGCTGACGTTAATGACACAGTTTGAACTCTGTCACACTGGTGACCTACTGACATTTACTGCACCGACAGAAATGTTGAGAAATGTTGATGTTTTTGAAGTGATTTGGCAAAATGTCTGTTTTAAGTCGCCGGTAGCATAGGCGACCCCTGAGTGGTAACTCTGGTCGAACACGCGTACGAAAAGGGTATTGGGGATTCTTAGGGGGTTTCGTAGGGATTTAAATGATGTATTTGTATGACTGGATCTAGTGTTTGTTGACATCATCATTAGTGGACTCTGATTCAAATGATGTATTTGTATGACTGGATCTAGTGTTTGTTGACATCATCATTAGTGGACTCTGATTTAAATGATGTATTTGTATGAACGGATCTGGTGTTTCTTGACATCATCATTAGTGGACTCTGATGTTGCACCCGTCTTGTATGAGTGGATCTAGTGTTTGTTGACGTCATCATTAGTGGACTCTGATGTTGCACCCTTCTTGTAATAATGGATCTAGTGTTTGTTGACATCATCATTAGTGGACTCTGATGTTGCACCCTTCTTGTTAGAAAGGATCTGGTGTTTGTTGACATCATCATCAGTGGACTCTGATTTAAATGATGTATTTGTATGACTGGATCTAGTGTTTGTTGACATCATCATTAGTGGACTCTGATGTTGCACCCGTCTTGCATGTCTTGTCCATTGGTATTTATTTCAGTTTCAGTTTTTGACTAGTTACCAGACATTTTAGAAGCATTTTGTCCTGAGCAATAATATAATAATTCTTACTAAACATTTCCAATGCTATTAAAGATACTAATTACATGAATTAAGATCCTAATTTACTCCCCTTAAACTAAAGCTATGTTTCTAAATTGTGAATTCCAACCATATCTGCAATTATAAAACAATTGGGTTCTATTGAATTATTTAGCTGTTTCTGATTGGACAAGAGACGTTCCATGAGTTGGAATATCCCAGGACATCCCAACTCGGACTTTTCACAGCTAATAATAAATCACTCCGCGATGAAACATTCTATAGCACGTTGATACAAAAGTTCTTATAATTCCATATCTGCAAATGTGTGATATATCTGTGTTTGTCTTCCTCTCTCTCAGGTGCTCAACGAGGCTGTGGGTGCCTTAATGTATCACACGATCACCCTTATGAGGGAAGACCTGGAGAAGTTTAAAGCACTTCGGATTATCGTTCGCATAGGAAGTGGCTTTGACAACATTGATCTCAAGTCCGCAGGAGACCTTGGTACGTGAGCCGAGTCACAGATGTTTCTTTAAGGACTGAATTATGATGAGGGTCAGAATCACCAAAGGGGAAAATGCTGAAGATTTTAATGACTTAACATTTTTTTAACAATTCTTTTAAAAGAGATCTCCAGTCCATCCTCTACTTAAATCTAGACAGAATGAACATAAAAGGTGTTCATGTGGTATTCTGACGTACATGTAGTGTGGCTCTCATATAATAAAGTCATTATTATTTATTTGACATCTGCAAATCTCGTTGATAAATAAATTGATCAGGTAGAGTACTATTCTTGGTTTTAATCTTTAGAATAATCTATATAATTATGAGTCCCCATTAGAAATGACCTCAGAGACCACCCAGCACAGCATTACAGCTAGGCTTGGCATTATTTGCACATATTCTTGGTACATTATGTTGTGTGTCTGTTCTTCAAAGACATTCATATGGACACAATTATGAGTGTTTGATATCACTGCTGTGTGTAACATACTTATACTTCAGATATTACAGGTATCGCTGTGTGTAACATAATTATACTTCAGATCATAGTATACTAATGTTTCATCCTACAGGTATCGCTGTGTGTAACATAATTATACTAATGATCAGTCAACTATACTAATGTTTCATCAAACAGGTATCGCTGTGTGTAACATAATTATACTTCAAATCATAGTATACTATACTACATTTAGTCATTTAGCAGACGCTTTTATCCAAAGCGACTTACAAGGATGTATACACATTTTTACATTTACACTGATGGCACACTGCACATCAGGAGCAATTAGTTCAGTGTCTTGCTCAAGGACGCTTCGACAGGGAATCGAACCAGCAACCTTCTGATTACTAACCGATTTCTCTACCTCCTGTACCACCACAGGTATCGCTGTGTGTAACATGCCGGCTGCATCTGTAGAGGAGACGGCCGACTCCACCCTCTGCCACATCCTCAACCTGTACCGACGGACCACATGGCTGCACCAGGCGCTGCGGGAGGGCTCCCGGGTCCAGAGCGTCGAGCAGATCCGGGAAGTAGCATCCGGTGCCGCGCGGATCCGAGGAGAGACGCTGGGAATCATTGGTCTGGGTCAGTACCGAACGCTATCATTGGTCTGGGTCAGTATCAAACAAACTCATTGGTCTGGGTCAGTAGCCTACAGAAACACAATCATTGGTCAGTACAGTATCGGACACAATCATTGGTCTGGGTCAGTATCGGACACAATCATTGGTCTGGGCCAGTAGCCAATCATTGGTCTGGGTCAGAAGCCAATCATTGGTCTGGGTCAGTAGCCAATCATTGGTCTGGGCCAGTATCGAACACAATCATTGGCCAGAAGCGAACACAATGGAAAGAGGATAAATGTAACCATGGTTACCATGTGGCATTTTAGATTCAAGTTCAAGCTTTGACACACCTATCATAGGAACTTCAGTAAATATAAATATGATAAAATATGTAAATATGATGACATTATCTATGTATTAGAATGTAGGGAAATACAGTTAATGCTAATATGATTATTAGGGGTGGGAATTGTCACAGAGGTAAACGATTCAACACTATCGCAATATTTCAGTCACGATAGATAGTATTGTGATTCTTTACATTTTATGATACAGCAAGTATTGCTGTTTGATATTGCGATTTATTTTTCCCATATATTACGTTTCGTATACTGGGAGTGTCCCCACCATCCTGGTGTGGTAAATTTGTTGTAGACTTCCTTTTCAATTTCCGCTGTGATGCAAGAGAGAAACAAAGTCTTGCGCCCTCTTGTGGACTTCAGAAGCAATGTTACCAGAGTAGACAAACGTACCAAAATAAAATAAAAATCATGAAATTAAATAAATAAATATTGCGATACTTGGCACCACTGTATCAATATAATATTGTGCCAATCATACTATACTGTATCAATATAATATTGTGCCAAACATACTATACTGTATCAATATAATATTGTGCCAAACATACTATACTGTATCCGTTTCTCCCACCTCTACTGATTATGCCGTGCTTCAGGATACCTGGAAGCCTATAAGTTTACATGTCAGACTGCCTCATTTTGCAGCCCACAATGCACTTATTTTTTAATAAAAACAATAACAATAACAATAATAATAACAATAATAGCACATGAGCTCAAAGTGTTTTATATACCATATCAACAAGAGTAGACATGAAAACAGGAGGTAGCAAGAGGCAAGGCACAGAAACCTACGGTTGAATGAAAGAAAATATATAAATCTAAACAATTCTATAGAGGAGATAAAAGTCTCTTCTGAAAACAGTAAAACCCAGACGTCTTTTTGGCCATGACTTAAAATACGGCAGGCTTGACGTCAAGAGGGAGGTTGTTTGATATCTGGGTGCCAACACGACAATAGCCCCCGTCACCTTTCAGTGGAACAGCAGTGAAAGTGGAACAGCAGCTATTTGATGTGTATTGAGCATTTCCAGAACTGGAAAGCCTACAATTTCAGAGTGAGATCAAAGTCTAAAGTCAAAGTCTGTTTTATTGTCACACAGCACACAACACCACACACATGCATTAGCTGCGACACGAGACACACACACACACACACATGCTGATGAGGATCGCCGGTGAAATTTTCCTTCTGCCTTTAACCCATCCTGTCCTTCCTCAAGGGGCTCCAGGAGCAGTGGGCAGATCTGTGTTGATGTGTGTGTGTGTGTGTGTGTGTGTGTGTTAGTGATCTTATTAACTGTGTTGATGTGTGTGTGTGTGTGTGTGTGTGTGTTAGTGATCTTATTAACTGTGTTGATGTGTGTGTGTGTGTGTGTGTGTGTGTTAGTGATCTTATTAACTGTGTTGATGTGTGTGTGTGTGTGTGTGTGTTAGTGATCTTATTAACTGTGTTGATGTGTGTGTGTGTGTGTGTTAGTGATCTTATTAACTGTGTTGATGTGTGTGTGTGTGTGTGTGTGTGTTAGTGATCTTATTAACTGTGTTGATGTGTGTGTGTGTGTGTGTGTGTGTTAGTGATCTTATTAACTGTGTTGATGATGTGTGTGTGTGTGTGTGTGTGTGGGTTTGTAGTAATAATAATAATAATAATAATAATAATAAAACTTTATTTATATAGCACCTTTCATGCAAAAGAATGCAGCTCAAAAGTGCTTTACAGCAAATACATAATATGCACAAAGAAA
>NC_045171.1:462500-535485 GCF_900700415.2 Clupea harengus | reverse complement strand
TCATCATCATTAGTGGACTCTGATGTTGCACCCTTCTTGTTAGAAAGGATCTGGTGTTTGTTGACATCATCATTAGTGGACTCTGATTTAAATGATGTATTTGTATGACTGGATCTAGTGTTTCTTGACATCATCATTAGTGGACTCTGATGTTGCACCCTTCTTGTATGAGTGGATCTAGTGTTTCTTGACATCATCATTAGTGGACTCTGATGTTGCACCCTTCTTGTATGAGTGGATCTAGTGTTTGTTGACATCATCATTAGTGGACTCTGATGTTGCACCCTTCTTGTATGAATGGATCTAGTGTTTGTTGACATCATCATCAGTGGACTCTGATTTAAATGATGTATTTGTATGACTGGATCTAGTGTTTGTTGACATCATCATTAGTGGACTCTGATGTTGCACCCGTCTTGCATGTCTTGTCCATTGGTATTTATTTCAGTTTCAGTTTTTGACTAGTTACCAGACATTTTAGAAGCATTTTGTCCTGAGCAATAATATAATAATTCTTACTAAACATTTCCAATGCTATTAAAGATACTAATTACATGAATTAAGATCCTAATTTACTCCCTTTAACTAAAGCTATGTTTCTAAATTGTGAATTCCAACCATATCTGCAATTATAAAACAATTGGGTTCTATTGAATTATTTAGCTGTTTTCTGATTGGACAGGACGTTCCATGAGTTGGAATATCCCAGGACATCCAACTCGGACTTTTCACAGCTAATAATAAATCACTCCGCGATGAAACATTCTATAGCACGTTGATACAATTAAGCGATAACCGTTAATTCAAAGTTCTTTATATATTCCATATCTGCAAATGTGTGATATATCTGTGTTTGTCTTCCTCTCTCTCAGGTGCTCAACGAGGCTGTGGTGCCTTAATGTATCACACTATCACCCTTATGAGGGAAGACCTGGAGAAGTTTAAAGCACTTCGGTGATTATCGTTCGCATAGGAAGTGGCTTTGAAACATTGATCTCAGTCCCGGCAGGAAGACCTTGGTACGTGAGCCGAGTCACAGATGTTTCTTTAAGGACTGAATTATGATGAGGGTCAGAATCACCAAAGGGGAAAATGCTTGAAGATTTTAATGACTTTAACATTTTTTTAACAATTCTTTTAAAAAGATCTCCAGTCCATCCTCTACTTAAATCTAGACAGAATGAACATAAAAGGTGTTCATGTGGTATTCTGACGTACATGTAGTGTGGCTCTCATATAATAAAGTCATTATTATTTATTTGACATCTGCAAATCTCGTTGATAAATAAATTGATCAGGTAGATACTATTCTTGGTTTTAATCTTTAGAATAATCTATATAATTATGAGTCCCCATTAGAAATGACCTCAGAGACCACCCAGCACAGCATTACAGCTAGGCTTGGCATTATTTGCACATATTCTTGGTACATTATGTGTGTCTGTTCTTCAAAGACATTCATATGGACACAATTATGAGTGTTTGATATCACTGCTGTGTGTAACATACTTATACTTCAGATATTACAGGTATCGCTGTGTGTAACATAATTATACTTCAGATCATAGTATACTAATGTTTCATCCTACAGGTATCGCTGTGTGTAACATAATTATACTAATGATCAGTCAACTATACTAATGTTTCATCAAACAGGTATCGCTGTGTGTAACATAATTATACTTCCAAATCATAGTATACTATACTACATTTAGTCATTTAGCAGACCGCTTTTATCCAAAGCGACTTAAAGGATGTATACACATTTTTACATTTACACTGATGGCACACTGCACATCAGGAGCAATTAGTTCAGTGTCTTGCTCAAGGACGCTTCGACAGGGAATCGAACCAAGCAACCTTCTGATTACTAACCGATTTCTCTACTCCTGTACCACCACAGGTATCGCTGTGTGTAACATGCCGGCTGCCATCTGTAGAGGAGACGGCGACTCCACCCTCTGCCACATCCTCCCTGTACCGACGGACCAACATGGCTGCAACGCAGGCGCTGCGGGAGGGCTCCCGGGTCCAGAGCGTCGAGCAGATCCGGGAAGTAGCATCCGGTGCCGCTCGGATCCGAGGAGAGACGCTGGGAATCATTGGTCTGGGTCAGTAGTGAACACAATAACACAATCATTGGTCTGGGTCAGTACCGAACGCTATCATTGGTCTGGGTCAGTACCGAACGCTATCATTGGTCTGGGTCAGTATCCGACACAATCATTGGTCTGGGTCAGTATCAAACAAACTCATTGGTCTGGGTCAGTAGCCTACAGAAACACAATCATTGGTCAGTACAGTATCGGACACAATCATTGGTCTGGGTCAGCTATCGGACACAATCATTGTCTGGGCCAGTAGCCAATCATTGGTCTGGGTCAGAAGCCAATCATTGGTCTGGGTCAGTAGCCAATCATTGGTCTGGGCCAGTATCGAACACAATCATTGGCCAGAAGCGAACACAATGGAAAGAGGATAAATGTAACCATGGTTACCATGTGGCATTTTAGATTCAAGTTCAAGCTTTGACACACCTATCATAGGAACTTCAGTAAATATAAATATGATAAAATATGTAAATATGATGACATTATCTATGTATTAGAATGTAGGGAAATACAGTTAATGCTAATATGATTATTAGGGGTGGGAATTTGTCACAGAGGTAAACGATTCAACATATGCAATATTTCAGTCACGATAGATAGTAATTGTGATTCTTTACATTTTATGATACAGCAAGTATTGCTGTTTGATATTGCGATTATTTTTCCCATATATTACGTTTCGTATACTGGGAGTGTCCCCCCACCATCCTGGTGTGGTAAATTTGTTGTAGACTTCCTTTTCAATTTCCGCTGTGAGCAAGAGAGAAACAAAGTCTTGCGCCTCTTGTGGACTTCAGAAGCAATGTTACCAGAGTAGACAAACGTAGCCAAAATAAAATAAAAATCATGAATAAATTAAATAAATAAATATTGCGATACTTGGCACACTGTATCAATATAATATTGTGCCAATCATACTATACCTGTATCAATATATATTGTGCCAAACATACTATAGCTGTATATATAATATTGTGCCAAACATACTATACTGTATCAATATAATATTGTGCCAAACATACTATACTGTATCAATATAATATTGTGCCAAACATACTATACTGTATAAATATAATATTGTGCCAAACATACTATACTGTATCAATATAATATTGTGCCAAACATACTATACTGTATAAATATAATATTGTGCCAAACATACTATACTGTATCCGTTTCTCCCACCTCTACTGATTATGCCGTGCTTCAGGATACCTGGAAGCCTATAAGTTTACATGTCAGACTGCCTCATTTTGCAGCCCACAATGCACTTATTTTTTAATAAAATCAATAACAATAACAATAATAATAACAATAATAGCACATGAGCTCAAAGTGTTTTATATACCATATCAACAAGAGTAGACATGAAAACAGGAGGTAGCAAGAGGCAAGCACAGAAACCTACGGTTGAATGAAAAAAATATATAAATCTAAACAATTCTATAGAAGATAAAAGTCTCCTGAAAACAGTAAAACCCAGACGTCTTTTGGCCATGACAAAATACGGCAGGCTGACGTCAAGAGGGAGGTTGTTTGATATCTGGGTGCCAACACGACAATAGCCCCCGTCACCTTTCAGTGGAACGGCAGTGAAAGTGGAACAGCAGCTATTGATGTGTATTGACATTTCCAGAACTGGAAAGCCTACAATTTCAGAGTGAGATCAAAGTCAAAGTCAAAGTCTGTTTTATTTTCACACAGCACACAACACCACACACATGCATTAGCTGCGACACAGGACACACACACACACACACACATGCTGATGAGGATCGCCGGTGAAATTTTCCTTCCCTTTAACCCATCCTGAAGTCCTTGTCCTTCCTCAAGGGGCTCCAGGAGCAGTGGGCAGATCGTTGATGTGTTGTGGTGTTGTGTGGTGTGTCTTATTAACTGTTGATGTGTTGTTGTTGATGATCTTATTAACTGTTGATGTGTGTGTGTGTGTGTGTGTGTTAGTGATCTTATTAACTGTTGATGTGTTGTTGTGGTTGTTAGTGATCTTATAACTGTTATGTGTGTGTGTGTGTTGTGTTGTTAGTGATCTTATTAACTGGTTGATTGTGTGTGTGTGTGTGTGGGGTAGTAATAATAATAATAATAATAATAATAAAACTTTATTTATATAGCACCTTTCATGCAAAAGAATGCAGCTCAAAAGTGCTTTACAGCAAATACATAATATGCACAAAGAAATGACATGCACATAAAAATAGACATCAAAGAAACATAACTCAGATATAGTGCAAAAAAAAAATAATAATAATAATAATTATAATTCAAATTATAAAACTGAATACATAAAATGCATAGCATAAGATAGAAAATAAAACTCTAGTGATCTTCTGAATGCACTGAATGAGACCACCGGTTTGCCTTTCAGTGTATCATACTTTGGAAGTGAAGAAGAAGTGAAAGTGTATTGGGCGTGGAAAAGTTGTTTTTTTAGCAGAAGTGTTTTATCCAGTTGCTCAAGCGATTCACGCCCTACGTTCTCTGATTGTTCAGTAAATCCTTAGCAGATGCACACATAATGGGTACCGTCTGCGTGGTACTTTGAGCTCATTCCTTTCCCCACACACACTACCTACAACCTAATGTGTTTTTATTTTTCCTTTAATACTAATATTTTGCAGATGATTTCTGTGCTTTTCAACTTAACCCAGCAAATTGACCATAAGAGCTGAACTGAGGTACTCTGAATGACTGAAGTGTAGTGTGTAGTGTAGTGTAGTGTAGTGTAGTGAAGTGTAGTGTAGGCCTCTTACATTTGAGTGAGATGGAACCTAACATTGGACAACTACACCTTGCCTCCAGTCCCTAATATATTGCTCTGTAAAAAAAGGAATATATTAGTTGGAAGCTAAATAAATGATTGATACTATTTATATCAACTTACTTATCCAAATTCATAATTATACTAACATCTAAGTTCGATTCCTGACTTGAGCTTTTCTGTTTCTCTTCGTCCAGGTCGTGTTGGTCAGGCGGTTGCTCTGAGGGCCAAGGCCTTTGGCTTCAATGTCATCTTCTACGACCCGTACCTGCTGGACGGGATAGAGAGAGCTCTAGGCTTACAGAGGGTCAGCACGCTGCAGGACCTGCTGTTCCACAGCGACTGCGTCACGCTCCACTGCAGCCTCAACGAGCACAACCATCACCTGATCAACGACTTCACCATCAAGCAGGTACACACCACACACACACACACACACACACACACACACACACACACACACACGCTCCACTGCAGCCTGAACGAGCACAACCATCACCTGATCAACGACTTCACCATCAAGCAGGTACACACACACAACACACACACACCACACACCACACACACGCCTCCACTGCCGGAGCGCGTGCGAGACAGAAGACGAACAACCATCATTCTGCCCATCAACGACTTCACCATCAAGCAGGTATTGGACGTCATGGTTACACTAACCCTAACCCTTGTAACCATCAAGCAGGTATTGGACCTGATGGTTACACTTTAACCCTAACCCTAACCATCAAGCAGGTATTGGACGTGATGCTTACACTTTGGAATAACAAAATGCCTGCAAATCGAATTCAAATGTGAATAGCGGTATCATAGCGCTATGTGTTCAGCTCCAGGATAGGCACCTCAACCCTAACCCTATGTGTTCAGCGCCAGGATAGGCACCTTAAACTCCAGCTACAGGATAAGCACCTTAACCTTAACCCTAAGTGTTCAGCTCCAGGATAGGCAGTGAATGCCCTGCTCCATCATAGCTTTATTGATGCTCATTGTCTGTCTGATGTTATGTTAAGGGTGGAATGCATCATTTAGAAATAGTTAGACACTCACAGCTTTACTGATGCTCTGATGTTACTGTATGTGAAGTATCTGCATCTTTTATAAATGTCTCTCTGATGTTATGTGAAGTATCTAATGCATCATTTAGAAATAGTGAGCGTTTGAGTTCTGACCACTTTTAGGACTATAAAGTACTATAAACCGTAACTGATGTCGATGCATCTGTGCGTATTCCTGATGAATACATGGGACTAGTGGATGTGCAGAGATAAAAAAAAGAAAAAGAAATTCAGGCCTGACTATCAATCTTTTACACAGATGGAAGCCCTATTGGGTCAATAGTTAATAGAACATTGAACACTTGTCTGTATGCACAATGTCTGTGATTCAGATGGAAGCCATATTTGGTCAATAGTTAATATAAACTTTCTTAAACTTCTTAGACCGTTGCACTGTTTGTTTTGTATTGTGTTGTAATGTATATTTTGTGTAAGCACATTGAGAGTCACTTTACCAAGTGAAATTCCTTGTTTGTGCAAACTTACTTGGCCAATAAAACCTGATTCTGATTCTGATAACATTGATCCCTTGTCCGTGTGCACAATGTCTGTGATGTAGATGCGTCAGGGTGCGTTCCTGGTGAACACAGCCAGGGGGGGGTTGGTGGAGGAGAAGGCCCTGGCCCAGGCCCTGAAGGAGGGGAGGATACGGGGCGCCGCGCTGGACGTCCACGAGACCGAGCCCTTCAGGTGAGGGTGTAGGATGAAGATGATGATGATGATGTGATGATGATGATGGTGTTTTTGAATCTTAAACTGGAATAGAAAATGTCATTTTTACTCGTGTCCCGATGTGTTGGTCTATTGTACTGTATATACAATGGAATGATTTGATATGGGTCAGAGCCATCATAGCACTTTTAACAATGCACAAAACTGACCTGTATTTGTCTCTCTGTTGTGTTATATGTCTTGTGTTTTTATAGTGTAAATATGTATATATATATATATGTTCAATCTATATTTTTATTGTTTTTGTGTCTGAGAGCTGCTACCTTAATTTCGTTGTACTTGTGCAATGACAAATAAATATATTCTATTCTATTCTATTCATTTCTTTCATCTTGGTTTACCTCAGAAGTGGTTATCCACTTCCTGTACTGTTTCTGGTTCTTTGACCCAAAGTATTTCTAAGCTGGTTGGGGGTTGACAGACCTCTTCAGTAAACACCCCTCTCTCTCAGCTTCAGTCAAGGGCCGCTGAAGGACGCCCCCAATCTGATCTGCACCCCACATGCGGCCTGGTACAGCGAGCAGGCCTCCATAGAGATGAGAGAAGAGGCGGCGCGCGAGATCCGCAGGGCGATTACAGGTAACCACCGATCACCTTAAGATCCGCAGGGCCATTACAGGTAACCAAGGTAACCGTCACCTTAAGATCCGCAGGGCGATTACAGGTAACCAAGGTAACCATCACCTTAAAGGTCGAGATCCGCAGGCCAATTGACCTATGGCTAAGCCCCGCCCCCCTTAGTTACTGTTGCTAACTCGGACAAGTTATCGGAGCTGACTAGAGTTTACAATGGCAGCTATCAGTGTCAAAACGATATCCCAAGAGGCTCTAGACAACTTTTGGAGACAAAAGGACCTGATTTCGTCTAGAAGCCTTCAAAAGAGACTCCATTATGCAATGGATATGTATAAAATTTAAAACTAGATATGGTGGATAACAAGCTTACATTTGAGGTGAAAATGTACAGATCACTATGCAAGAGGGAGAAGCCTCATCTCACGGTCATCACGATTGCAGATAAATACATCCAATACCAGCATTGTTCATGCACCGCAGGGAAGATTACATTAATTTACCTTCAGTTAATTTAACTAATCTGGAGAGGCACTGAGATGTAAACCTACGTTTATTATAACTAGCATTAACCTGCCCTTGACAGGACAGTGTCCTAACTGTCTAGCTAGCTATGGTAACCGGTAACATGCGTTTGTTATCGGCAAATGTTCACGTTGTCATGTTAATTCATTATTAAACTTATGTATACTTGTGCATATCGATTGTTTAATAGAATGGCTGATTTTTACCAAACTGATAACTGATAACTGATAACTGACATAGCTACGCTAGCGCAGCTAGTGAATAGCTAACGTTAACGTTAGCTAGTTTTAACCGTTTTTGCCAGAGATAACTTGCCTAAGCCTAGCATAACATCAGTGGTGAAAGTAAGCCGGTACTGTCAATGACAATAATGTGAATAATGAGTATGCCTATGATCATGTAGGCTTAGTTGATTGCTTTAGCAGAGGAAAATTCCAATCTAACAAGAGTATGGCAGATAGCTAATGAACGTAGAGTTGACTGTGTGGTCTGCCACACAATTTAATCCACCGGAGACATTTGGCCCTGCCTTGTTTTAGTTTGGGAAATGTATAAAACAAGTGAAGAATCACGGTTTCTAATGCTACTCTATGGAGTTGTAACCTCATGATGTCCGAGTGCAGTTGTTACTAAACTGCCATTGGCTTGTCTGCGTTCGAGGGGCAGGGCTTAGCCATAGGTTAATTACAGGTAACCGTCACCTTAAGATCCGCAGGGCGATTACAGGAAACCACCACCACCTTAAAGGTCATCTGATGGGGGGTGATGACTTTCCCTCTCCCTTGTCCAGATACTGAGTCGTGCCGTCATCGCTCCTGTCTTCAGTTTCAGTGTAAAAGAGTGGCGTAGAAGGAAGGAAACTATGCATGAAACATTTCAAGTTTTAAACAAAGTGATTCACTGATAAACACAGACTAGATCAGTATCAGTTTGGTTCAAACATACGGTTTAAATATGGTGCAGGGTTAGGGCAAAATGCCCGTGGGTCTTGTGACACACATTTGCACTGGATGGTAATTCGGTTTCCACCCCTGACGAAGAATCAGCCAATGAAAACGGATGTCTCATTTTGTTCAAGCAGACTAAAAGAAAAGAAGATTAAAGAAGAAGATTACTAGACAGTAACAGTTTTATCTTGTATCTTCTTTTATCTTGTAGGTCGCATTCCAGACAGTCTGAAGAACTGCGTTAACAAAGAATTTCTGAACCAAACTACACACTGGGCGAGCATAGATCCCTCCGCCATGCATCCAGAACTCAACGGTGCCTACAGGTAATACTCCCTAGTAACCACACCACACACACACAGGTAATACTCCCTAGCAACCACACACACACACACACACAGGAAATACTCCCTAGCAACCACACACACACACACAGGTAATACTCCCTAGCAACCACACACACACATAGGTAATACTCCCTAGCAACCACAGACACACACACAGGTAATACTCCCTAGCAACCACACACACACACACACAGGTAATACTCCCTAGCAACCACACACACACACACAGGTAATACTCCCTAGCAACCACACACACACACAGGGAAATACTCCCTAGCAACCACACACACACACAGGAAATACTCCCTAGCAACCACACACACACACACAGGTAATACTCCCTAGCAACCACAGACACTCCCTAACAACCACAGACAGTTAATACTCCCTAGCAACCACACACAGGTAATACTCCCTAGCAACACACACACACACACACACACACACACACACACACACACAGGTAATACTCCCTAACAACCACACACACACACACACACACACACACACACACACACACACACACACACACACACACAGGTAATACTCCCTAACACCACACACACACACACACACACAGGTAATACTCCCTAACAACCACACACACACACACACACACAGGTAATACTCCCTAACAACCACACACACACACACAGGTAATACTCCCTAGCAACCACACACACACACACACAGGTAATACTCCCTAACAACCACACACACACACACACACAGGTAATACTCCCTAACAACCACACACACACACACACACACACACACACACACACACACACACACAGGTAATACTCCCTAACAACCACACACACACACACACACACACACAGCACTCCCCAACAACCACACACACATATTGGTCTGTTCCACTAATGCGTTTGGAACATCTACTCATACAGTGGTGCTAGAAGATAATGTGAACCCTCTTAAATATTCCTTAAAATTCTGCATACATATATGACCTAAAATGTCCTAATCTCAGTCGTCAACATTGATATAAAGAAGATTACATTTATTCAGAAAGGATCGTGGACTTTTCTTCTGTCCAAATCAGCCCAAATGAAATGACCATAGTGTGGGAAAAAGTCTGTGAACCTTCCAGTCCTTCCAATAACTGGTGTGAAAAAATAGCTTCGGTCAAATATCACGTATCAGATATGAAGCTGGTGATCAGTCCTGCACAACAGCTGGGATGAATGATGGAACCCCATACTGAAGTATTTCAAGTTGGTGATGTTAGTGGGCTTCCGTGCTTGACCTCTGCATGACCTCCCCTGCTTCATGTCCTGTCACTACAGTTCTGTTCCGCAGACTTTGACTTGGTCATTTCAAAACAGAAAATGTCCCCCGCCTTAACTATTCTATTACACTCTACACTATTAGACTTGCTAATGTCCCCCGCCTTACCTATTCTATTACAATCTACACTATTAGACGTGCTAATGTCCCCTGCCTTAACTATCCTTTTACACTATTAGACTTGTTAATGTCCCTGCCTTAACTATCCTATTACACTCTACGCTATTAGACTTGCTAATGTCCCCTGCCTTACCTATTCTATTACAATCTACACTATTAGACTTGCTAATGTCCCCCGCCTTAACTATCCTTTGGTAAGTGGTTCACACCAGTTACTGGACGGAGGGTTCACACACTTTTTTTATTGTGGGATTGTTTAGTTAAGAAATTAATATAAATACAGTTTATTGAGGATAAATAGTGTATATACTATTTGATGACTTAGATGCAGATACAGATTTTCACAAGTTTCATAAAGTTTCTAACACCACTGTATATATATTTAAGTGATCTAGTGTCACTAATTGGATAGATACCATGACTTAATTAATAATTAATTCCCACTACAGTCACATATTAGTGTTTTCGGCTCCATGCATCATCAATAGCAACACTTTGTTGTCTAATCGCTGCACATGCATGACCTGTTAATGGTAATAATAATAATAATTCATTTAATTTATAGCGCACTCTATATTCGGCAGAATCTCAGAGTGCTACAGTAAAACATAGTTAAAAAAAAAAAACATAGTTAAGACATAGTTAAAACAGCCTATATAAAAAAAACATGGTGTATGTATCACATCCAATACAGATGTGTGGATTCTTGTTTTGTAATCCTTTTTCTCTGAAAGCTTTGCTCCTCAAAGCTACATTGTCAATCTTAGGTACCCGGCGGGCGTAGGAAGCCTGGCGTCGTCGGGGGGGCTGCCCCCTCCCATCGAGGGCATCCTACCCAGCGCCGTGCCCATAACCCACAGCCTGCCCAGCGCCATCCACCCGCCTCACGCCCCCTCACCGGGCAACGCAGGTAAAGCTGAACCCGACAGAGAACAGCACCCCAATGAACAGATGTAGTAGTTTCTCTCTCTAAAGTTGCTCCTCGTTTGACTTAATTGTCTTAAAAAAAAAAAAAGAGGACAAAAGTCATGAACGGCTTGAACCAACTGGCAACATTTCCCCACGGAGTTCCCCCTATGGTTCTAATTGTGACTTGTTTGTGTTTCATGAGTTTAAAAAAGGAGAATTGTATGAATTTAGAGTGAAAAGAAAATTGTCTCTGTAAAACAGTACAGTGGGCATTTTTGATCTGTTGTGTGTCTTGGCCTCTTGTTCAGCTAAAAGTAGTTATGACATGAATGTACCCTGGTTTACATACAGTTGAAGAAATGAATGCTGTTGCAGTCAAATGATGAAAATGTATCTTAAATTATTTGAAAGTCCACCAATTGTTTCTAGTAATGCCGGAACAATGCTAACTCTTAAGGCCCATCCACACTGACCAGCGCTAACTGTAACCGCTACGCTATCGGCTACGCTATCAGCGGCCACATTGACAAACGATAAGGAAAGCGAAAGGAAAGCCTCTCAGTAAAATCCTTCATGTTTTTATGTGACACCGTTAAAATTCGATGGATTCTGATTGGCTGTCAGTATTTCTATAATTCATGCAATTACTCTGAAAGTGATACCCAACGATATCGTTCTTCACGTCATCATCGTCATAGTGTGCGGTGTTGACGTTGACGTTCTTTCGAACTAGAGTGACATTTAAAGGGGCCATATGTAAGACTGACGAGCTGTCGGCTGTGATGGAGGCAGTGTATCACTACGTCTGTACATCCCTGCCTCCTCTCCCTTTGCAGAAGTAAACTAAAAGTGTGGCCAATGTGGGGGAGGCTGACAGCTAAGTAGATGAACACATTTATATGATTTGATTGATATCTAGGCTGCTATTAATGTCTCCATCAACATCAATTGATATTTATATGTTACATTAACAGACCCCTGTACATCGTCATGTAAGCACTTGAGCTTTAAAGCTAGCTGATAGTTTAAGCACTTATGTTAACCTGTGGATTTGCCACTGAGCCACTTGTTGATATGAACTACTACAGGATAGCCGTGCTTAGTTGAGTCCATTTGTAAATTCAATCCAGCACTCTGAAAATTGATTGAGGCTCTTGTCGGTAAAAAAAAATGGAATATCCATGATTAACAAACACGTTAACTCTCTTTATTCTATCCTCTGAGATGGAATTAAAAGCACACTTCCTGACAGTGTGTGCCCGTGATGGCACCCTTCCTTTGACAGGACAACAGAATAGTGATGGTGGTGGTGGATCCATCCTTGGCAGAGCCACCACAGACCATTTCAGTGTAATTTACATTTACATTTAGTCATTTAGCAGACGCTTTTGTCCAAAGCGACGTACAAGGGAGAGAACAGTCAAGCTAAGAGCAATAAAAAGCATGGTGTAACAATAAATACTACTTTACATGAGAATTAAAAAACAACGACCTAGAAAAAAGGAAAAAAGAAGTGCAGGAATGTAACTGCTGAAGTGCAAGTTAAGCGCTAGTCAAGGTGCCAGTTAGGAAGGGAGGTGCTCTCTGAAGAGTTGGGTCTTCAAAAGCTTCTTGAAGGTAGAGAGGGACGCCCCTGCTCTGGTAGTACTAGGCAGTTCGTTCCACCAACGTGGAACTACAAATGAGAATAGTCTGGATTGCCGTGCTTGCACAGACGGCAGTGCCAAACGACGCTCACTAGACGAGCGCAGCGTCCTGGGTGTAACATTTGCCCTTACAAGAGCATTTAGGTAGGTGGGAGCAGAACCAGCAAGCACTCTGTAGGCAAGCATAAGTGCAAAGGCGTTTTTTGACATTGCATTTGTTCACAGTCCTAAACGCTTAGTTAAACATTTTAAACAAAAATTCTTACATGTAGCACCTTTTAAAACAAGATGTTACCGTTATCATTCTAGGAGTCGTTGGCAGTGTGGGTGGACCTTTATACTGTGTGTTTGAACCATCCCCAACAAGCCCCAAAATGGGGCAGTTTTGCACATCTTCTCAGGAAAATACACCCCCCCCCCCACCCCACCCCACCCAAGCCATTTAGAGTGTTGTGGTTTGTTTAGTATTGACTCATGTGAACTTATTCGTTAAAAGGAGCATGTATTCTTTTCTGTGTGAAACGATAACATCATCAATTAAAAAAAAAAAAATTGTCTTGTGCAAAGCCAACTCCATGCTTGCCTGTCCATGTGTGAACTGATTGTTCCATGTTGAATAGAGGCAGCAGACTATTGCCTACATTGATATCTTCCTGGTTACGTGGTAGGCTAGCAATACATACATGTATATATCTATATATTAGTGCTGTCAAAAATAAACACACTCATTTTTGCCATTGATTTGAAAAAAATGCAATGAATGCGGCAGTTTGGCTTTTGTTATTATTTCTGTTAGTACATATGTCTGCTAAAGTTAGCACGTTAGTTCATATGTAATGGCCCAAATATCTGGGAGCATCCCACATACACCTGACATGGAACTGAATTGTGAAACTTACCCGTTTTTTGAGCGCTTCCACTTATAACTAGTCCAACGGTCTGCACACCACATGCTCTAGTTACCGCCCAGCTGACCACGTCGCTAACTCCGTCCGAACTTTCTCCTGATCGTTTCTAACAGGTGACGGGCTCCATAGGTATATATACATGTCTATGACGGGCTCTGCCTCCTCCCCTTAAGTCTGTCTCTCTTCTTCTCTGCTTCTCCGAGTCTCAATCGGAATCCTTGTTTTCAAAATAAAAGTCCCTTCACGAAGAACATACCTTTTGATGATGCCTTGATGATTTTATTGGAAATCTGTGGTTCACAGGAGAGAATCTGTGTTCAAAGTTGAAATATGCTGTTGAAGAATAGTATTTGAATTTAAATGTACTTCCTCTGTGTTTATTCTACATTAATCCCGTGATTTTAGCTTCAGTATTCAGTAAAAAGATTGTGAGTAATCACAGGAAATTGTGCGATTCAGTAGTTAGCATTTTGAATCGATTGACAGCACTACTATATATATATATATACAGACACACATACAAACAAACACATTCAGATACACATACACACACACAAATATAAAATATTATTTTTTTGTTAAACAAGATCCAAAAAGAGGTGTTTGTGACCGTATGCATTTGTATGAATTATTTTAAAAAGAAATAAAACACCAGTGAAAATGTTGTGTTGTGTCTGTAATTATGAACTCATAAATGAAATTAACTGTAGTTTGGATAGTGAGAAGGATGTCACCTAATAATCATGTACATGCGATACTCTCTGATACCACACGGTGGCGTAGTAGTAACAGTAAGTTCTGTGCAGACATTGCTCTCACAGTAACGGTATTAACTTCAGTGCTTTGGGTAGCTGACATTTTTTTTACGTCGGTTTCATGGAATGAAACCTTTTTATTTACTGCAGGATACATGTTTGTGTTTACTGCAGAATACATGTTTGTGTTTACTGCAGAATACATGTTTCTGAGATATTTTATGAGGTAATTAGGGAACAGTTTTATTTGGGCTCAATTCACCATGGCTTTGATATACAAATATTGTCCATATGCCATTTTATGATATATTTCTAGATGATAACATCATTATTTGATTTTAAAAGCCCAGTGTAACCAATTGTATAATGTCATCTAATCATTTTTTTCATTTGAATGGCTCACTAATATTAATAAAAGTATTAAAGCAACAGTGCGTAGGTTTTGTACTACTTTTTGGGGAATGTTTTTGCATAATCATTAATGAATCCTTCATCCAAATGTATTGTGACTGTATAAAGTCGTGACGTGAAGGACAGATAAACACATCTGTTTCTCCCATGAGCTGCTCGCTATTCCAAACCCTGTGAAAATAGTACAGCCTGTACAGTACCTCATATATCACTCAGCAAGCTTTCTTTCTTTTTCAGTGACAAATGTGATGATCTCTGAAAGTGTCCCTCTAGCTGGGGAGACCTCCTATAGAGTGGAAAAATGAATATCCTCAGTATCTATGTCAGTGGCAAATTAGGCTATTTAAAAGCACGACAACTGGCCCTTTCGGCGCAGGGAAGGGTGTATGTTTTGTGGTTTTGTCTATATTTCTTGCTTGATTAAGAATCATGAAGTTGAACCTGCATTAGTCATTGTAGCTGTCGTCCACATGCTATTTTAGCATTTGTGCCAGTTAAGACACAGGTTAAGAGAACTGCCTTGGCCCGTATGTATGAACCACAGTGTACACATTTATTCACATTCTGCACTCATCCATTTTATGATGTTCTTTTTTTCAATATACAGATATTATGGCTTAGTGACTACTTTGAATTTCCCTTTGCTAGCATGCTAGCGTGCTAGCTTTGGGCACAGCCAGTGTTCAACAGAGAACTCTTTCCCACAATGGAATTTATCAGCCACAGACTCCGTCCACGGCCAGCTGTTCCAGACATCCCTTTCCTGACTTGATGGAAGCGCCTGGCAGTGTTCACTACCCACAAGAATATGGTAACATGATTTAGGTGTTAAGGCAGGAAAAAAATGAATAAAACAAAACGCAAAACATAAAGGGAAAAATGTCTTTATATTCTTGTATACAATCAGAGGCTAGGTTGCAGAAGTCTTAACTCTATAAATTGTTTGTCCTTTAAATATGAGAAGTCAACGACCTTGAAACATTGCTGATGTAGCCAGAAATATTATTTTCTGAACAGAATGACAATAAATCATTTCCTGCAATAAAGCAGAGACTACTGGCCTACTACTACAAGAATAACATGAGTTCGGAAGTTCATGGGGTTACCAGAGTTTGAATGAGATGACCCACTTACAACTCTTGTCTTATTAATGACCACCAGAGTAGGGCATATGTTACAGGATCGAGTCGCATTCACTTTCAGGTTTAAATACCATGTTATACTTCGCTACTAATCAGGCATTCATGTTTACTGTTAGACTTTCAGTAGTGAAGGACCCGCTAGCAGACAACGCAGCTCAAGGATCAGTGTAGTTTTAATAAAGTTTTCTTCCGGCAACAATCCAAAGGCAGAAGACAGTCTCGTAAAGAAGAATCTCAGAGTACCAACATATGAACATGACACCACCACATGATCAAACCGTAAACAACAGCACATGTTGCCGGAAAAACAAGAATTTAAACATCAGAATCACTAACAGTACCCCCCCCCCCCCTCTTAAGGACGCCTCCTGACGTCTTAACTGGGAGAACAGGAGGAGTCTTTAGAAAGTCCCTAACGAGGGTGTGTTCCACAATGTCCCGAAATGGGACCCAGCATCTTTCCTCGGAGCCATAACCCTCCCAGTCCACTAAGAACTGGAAGCCACGGCCCCGACGGCGAACGGCAAGGAGTCGATTAACCGTGAAAGTCTCTGAGCCATCAATGACCCGCGGTGGGGTAGGGAGCTTGGGAGCAGGGCAGAGCAGGTTGCAGATAAAGGGCTTAACCCTGGACATGTGGAAGGTGAGGTGGATGCGGCGGAGGGTGGGGAGGAGCTTGAGTTGGACAGCAGCAGGATCAATGACTCTCAAAATGGGCAAAGGGCCGATGAAGCGGGTAGACAGTTTCCGAGACCTTGAGTGGAATGTTCCGGGTTGACAGCCAGACACGCTGACCCTCGCGATATGAGGGATCCACCTCCCGAGCAGGGAAAAGGGGGGGCTGGTTGCCGAGACAGCATTCAAAAGGGGAGAGTCCAAGGTCCCCTTGCTCCAGGATGGCAGGAAAGCCGGGAGGAATGACCCCACTGCAGGACCTGGGAACGGAGAGACACGGCCACAAAACAGGCGGTTAACAGGGCAGTGACTGGGGGCTGCATTGTCCGGTTGGGCGGAGCGCACCAAGGTCTCAATATCCCACTGAACTGCCCCAACAACACGGCGGTCTGGGAGGATGTTCACGGGTTCATCAGAGCTACCTGGAGTGGGGAAAATGAAGGGAGAGGGCATCAGGTTTGCTGGTCCTGGATCCGGGGCTAAAGGACAGGGTGAAGTTGAATCGGGAAAAGAAGAGAGACCAGCGGGCTTGACGGGAATTCAGACGTTTGGCAGTACGAATGTATTCAAGGTTTTTATTATCAGTCCGTACCAGGAACAGCACTTTTGACCCCTCGAGCCAGTGCCGCCACTCCTCCAGAGCTAACTTGATGGCTTATAGCTCTCTTTTGCCAACGTCATAGTTGCACTCTGGTGGAGTGAGGCGATGGGAGAAAACGGCACAAGGGTGTACCTTCTCATCCTTGGCTGAACGCTGAGAAAGGATGGCGCCAACGCCCACATCCGAGGCATCCACTTCCACGATGAACTGGCGGTTGGGGTCAGGCTGTAGCAGGATCGGGGCAGAGGTAAATCGCCTCTTCAGCTCTTGGAAGGCCTCCTCCACAGCAGGTGACCAGGTGACTCGAACCAGCGTTGAGGTAAGGGCAGTGAGAGGGGCCACAAAAAAATAATCATAATAATAATGTCATTTCCTGATCCCACTCCCCACCTCTTCTCTCCATCTCATTTCCTGTCCAAACCTTCACTGTCCTACCGATTAAAGGCAAAAAGCCCAAAAAACAAATCTTAAAAAAAAAAAAAAAAAGATCAGCATCCCTTTGATAATAGACTGAATGGGGTTCTAGGTTTATGCCTGTACAAACAGTACACTGACAGTGTGTGTGTGTGTGTGTGTGTGTGTGTGTGTGTCTCTGTGTGTGTGTGTGTGTCTCTGTGTGTGTGTGTGTGTGTGTGTGTGTGTGTGTGTGCTTGTTCCATACACTGACAGTACAAACAGTCGTTCTTTGTCATTATTGAGGTAAACAGACACAGGTGTATCTCTGTTGCGATCCTTTCCATGTTGTCAGATCCTTATAATAACATTTACGAGCCTGTCAGTGGCTAAAGCAAGCCGTTTACTTGGAGGGGATGGAGGGGATGGAGGAGATGGAGGCGATGGAGGGGGGTAGGAGGGGGGGTAGGAGGGGGGATGGAGGCGATGGAGGGGGGGTAGGAGGGGGGGATGGAGGTGATGGAGGAGATGGAGGAGATGGGGGGGGATGGGAGGCGATGGAGGGGGGGTAGGAGGCAAAGCCCCAGTCTTTGTGCCCCTGTCCAGTTTGCCAAAGGCCAGTAGAGTGGAAACCCACGTCCGTTGACCCCCAGCATCAGCAAGAGAAGGCCTGGCCAGCGTGTGTGTGTGTGTGTGTGTTGTGTGTGTGTGTGTGTGTGTGTGTGTGTGTGTGTGTGTGTGTGTGTGTGTGTGTGTGCGTGCGTGCGTGCGTGCGTGCGTGCGTGCGTGCGTGCGTGCGTGCGTGTGTGTGTGTGTACCTCCCGCAACCATTCACACAGGTTGGAGAGGGAGTCCATGCCAACATTGGCCCCAACATTGCTGCTTTTCTTTTAGTACTGGCCGTTTGCAAATGTGAACTCCTGATAAGCTGAAGAAACTGGAAGAAAACTGAAGTTAAAACATCCGAGATGTGCAATATGAAGATCAGAGGCAGACGCTTGACTCCTTTAAAGCTGGAATAAAAACATTTTTATTCAGGAAGGCATTTCTGGCCTTGTGTTAAATCGTATGTTAAAATGTTAAAAAGTTGCTTGTGTTAATTCATTTTTACTGTATTATTATAGTTAGTTTCTAATATGTTGGCACTCTGAGATTCTTTTGAATGAAGAGTGCATTACAAATAAAATAAATTATTATTATTATTATTATCATTAAATACTAGAAATGAGACACTTCCCTACTAAAAGATTCCCCTACTCGGAGAGTGGACTGAAGCCAACCTTAAAAGTGAAAATGGCAATATCAGGTGTTCAGCAACACGGTGTTCTCTCGTAGTGCAATCACTCACCATCCATGACGTTTTTAAACAGGAAAGCTCATGTGAAATGTCCCTTCAAAGCGTCAGTAAATGTTTTTACCAGTGCTTGAACATCAAGGAATGATAATATTTGTTGTAGAAGTACGCAAGTGGCTGGCTCTGCAATGACATAAAACCTGGAAATCTTTCAAATCGTTTTACATAATCTGCTTCCTCTCTCTACTTCTTCAAACCAGATGATGAGGAGGCAGTGTACTGAAAGTCTGTGAGTGCTATCAATAATTAGTCTGTTGCTCAGGCAGCGTACTGAAAGTCTGTGAGTGCTATCCATAATGTGTCTGTTGCTCAACATTTTCACTAATTTGGCCTTAATGGCTTATAAGCGTTTGCATTCTACTAAAATAAAAAGTCAGTCTGTAGATCATTATCTTATGTGCCGTGGTTCTGCTTAAGGTTCCTTCCTGACTAACAGGGAGTTTTTTCTTGCCCGTGTTGCCATTGTGCTTGCACTAAGGGGGTTCAGGCTCTGGACTCTGTAAAGCGCCTAGAGACAATTGTATTGTTATGGCGCTATATAAATAAAATTGAATTGAATTGAATTGAATCATCATGAACTCAAACATTGTTGCCATTACTCGTGATCTGGTTCCATTAGTTCTTTACTCTGCATGATCTGGTTCCATTAGTTCTTTGGTTCTTACTATGAGATAGGATGTCCATTCGCAATGTGAAAAAAAGGAAATATGTTTGCATAAATCTAGCAGAGAGAGGTCAATGTTCCAGGTGAAGAAGGCTATGGGTTTAGATAGAGAGAGAGAGGGAGAGGGAGAGAGAGAGAGAGAGAGAGAGAGAGAGGGAGAGAGAGGGAGAGAAAGAGAGAGAGGGAGAGAGAGAGAGAGAGAGGAGAGAGAGAGAGGAGAGAGGAGAGAGAGAGAGAGGAGAGAGAGGGAGAGGGAGAGAGAGGGAGAGGCTATGGGTTTAGAGAGAGAGAGAGGGAGAGGGAGAGGGAGAGGGAGAGAGAGAGAGAGAGAGGGAGAGAGAGAGAAAGAGAGAGAGGGAGAGAGGTTATGGGTTTAGAGAGAGAGAGAGAGAGAGAGAGAGAGAGAGGGAGGGAGAGGGAGAGGGAGAGAGAGAGAGAGAGGGAGAGAGAGGGAGAGAGAGAAAGAGAGAGAGGGAGAGAGGCTATGGGTTTTAAAGGGATCCTTCCTTTCACTCATAGTTCATTCATAAGTGATCCATACTGTTACAAACCAGTTGTACTGAAAGGCAACAAATGAAGCACAAGACAGAATGGGCTCGTATCTAGGGGGGTTTAATAAACAAAAAGGCTAAATAGAACAGAGGAGAATTTCAATAACAAAATAGGACGACGAGGAAGGCCCAAATAGCGTGGCGGCACGCAGTTGAAGGAGAACCTTCTGGACTGGCGATCCCGGCCTTAAAACGCATTGGGCTCCGCCCCCATCTGACAGGCAACACCTGCACACAAATCAAGTCAAAGGCGCAAGGGAAAATAGCGACCCCTAAGGCAGGAGGACGTAACACATACATTGCTGGTATATAAGTAGATCGCAGTAAATGGTGTACAAACATTGTGTACCTGTTCACTAAACAACCGAATACTGAAGTATTAGTTTCAATATAGTTTCATATGTATATTTCACAACGCATGCTGCATTGGTTAATGACACCTGTCCACACTCCTGTCCTCTGCTCTGGGGAGAGAGGGAGAGATAGAGGGGTAGAGGGAGAGAGAGAGGGGTAGAGAGAGGGGTAGAGAGAGAGGGAGGAGAGAGAGAGAGGGGGGGAGAGAGAGGGTAGAGAGAGAGGGAGGGAGAGAGAGAGAGGGAGAGAGGGTGAGAGGGAGAGAGGGAGAGAGAGAGGGAGAGAGAGAGAGAGGGGGGTAGAGAGAGGGGTAGAGAGAGGGGGAGAGAGAGAGAGAGAGGGAGAGAGAGAGAGAGGTAGAGAGAGAGGAGAGGGAGAGAGGGAGGGAGAGAGAGAGAGGGAGAGGGAGAGAGAGGGGGAGAGAGAGAGAGAGAGGGAGGGAGAGATAGAGAGAGGGAGAGAGAGGTGTAGAGAGAGAGAGAGGGAGAGAGAGAGAGGGAGAGAGAGGGGGAGAGAGAGGTGTAGAGAGGGAGGGAGAGAGAGAGCGGGAGAGAGAGAGCGGGGAGAGAGAGAGAGAGAGGTAGAGAGAGGGGTAGAGAGAGAGGGGTAGAGAGAGAGGGAGGGGGAGAGAGAGGGGTAGAGAGAGAGGGGAGAGAGAGAGAGAGAGGTAGAGAGAGGGGTAGAGAGAGAGGGGAGAGAGAGAGAGAGAGGGACACAGATGGGGACAGAGGGAAAGAGGGAGAGAGAGAGAGAGAGAGAGACAGAGAGAGAAAGAGAGAAAGAGAGGGAGAGAGAGGGGTAGAGAGAGAGAGAGTGAGAGAGGGCGAGAGAGAGGGGTAGAGAGAGGGGTAGAGAGAGAGGGAGGGAGAGAGGGAGAGGGAGAGAGAGGGGGAGAGATAAATGGGGAGAGAGAGAGAGAGAGGGACACAGATGTGGACAGAGGGAGAGAGGGAGAGAGAGAGAGGGAAAGAGGGAAGGAGAGGGAAGGAAAGAGAGAGAGGGAGAGGGGGAGAGAGAAGGAGAGGGAGGGAAAGAGAGAGAGGGAGAGAGTGATGGGGAGAGAGGGAGAGAGGGAATGAGAGGGAGGGAAAGAGAGAGAGGGAGAGGGGGAGAGAGAGAGGGAGAGAGAGAGAGATAGAGAGAGAGAGAGGGGGATAGAGAGAGAGAGAGGGGGATAGAGAGAGAGAGAGAGAGGGGGATAGAGAGAGAGGTTAATGACACCTGTCTATGCTGTGAAGGTGCTAAAGAGGTACATTTATCAGCACCCTCTTGTAAAGAGACTTTGAAGCTGGAAAATGAATCTAGCTCTCGGAGAAGCGCCGTATATCACGACGTCCATTATACCTCCGGTCCAAGGGCAGTTATTGTGACAGCAGGGGCAAGCAATGGAGTTACCAGAGGGTTCTCTTACTACGCAGGCCCCCGTGCGCGCGGGTATAGAGCCAGGCACAAGACTATAACTACTCAGGCCTCCGTGCGCTCGGGTATAGAGCCAGGCACAATCTGAATAAGAACAGAACAATCCTGTCCGTCCCTGACCGAGACGGACGGTTCACTTGGTCCCCGGGCGCTGAGAAGCTGCCCACTGCTCCTGGAGGATCCTGGAGGAGGGACGATCCGGGATGGGTTAAAGGCAGAGAAAAAATTCACGGCGACCTCAGGCCTGCGTGTGCGTGTGTGTGTGTGTAGTGTGTCCTGGTCGCCTCCATATATATATAACACGTGTGTGTTGCTGTGAGTTGTGCGTGCAATAAAAAACTGACTGCAGTCAGCCTTGTTTAAAACAAGACTATACATGTTTCTTAGAAGGAAAGAACACTCACACTGCCACTGGGCAGCTTCTTGCTGATGCTCTCAAGATTTTTTAATTCCGTAAGATAGACGTTACTCCGGCAACAGAGCAAATAGAATCGTTCTAGAACAATCCTCTGAGGCTGTAACTGATCCTCAGACTCCAACATGAAACCTGAAGGACAAAGGGAAATGATTCTGGGGCTCACTGCTGCTCCAACTCGCTTAGACACTCTTAGTATTTTGGGCTCATTTCTGCCAGAATTACTGATGAAACATATCGAGAGACTAAATCTGAGAGACTAAGAGTCTTCCATTCTTTTACACTTTAAAGTTTGCAACTTCCACTGACAAGACAACCCTTTGCAATGGAAAGTAGGTTCGGCCAACTGAGTTTGAGATGACCCCATTGGAGCTACTAATGGGGAGTGAAGACAGAGAAGGAGAACATATATATATATTTATATTTAAATATATTTCTTAAACTCACCTTTATAACAGTATTTGTCAAACTTTGTTAGGTTGACGGTTTAACCTGGGGCCTTGCTGCAGTCATTCTAAGTGAAACAGACAATCTGCTGGTGTTTAAAAATCCTCTTCAATTTTCATCCAAAACATCTAATGACGTAACACCCTTACAATATGGAATGCCAACTGAAGCCCCCCCCGCGCCCCCCCCTCCCCCCAAGACCATCTGTAGCCCCGTTGCCATGGCGAGCTTCAAAGACATTCCAGCTCATTGTGTTGGAAGCCGCGTCTGTTTGTCCTCAGCTGGTATTCCGTGTCTATCTCTTAAAAAGTACAGCTGGTTTTACAGGCGAGAAGACAGGATTAAATTGGGCCAAGATTGCTGAGGGGTCATGCCAGCAGGAGTGTGATGTAGAGCAGAAGGAATATGATGACGGCTCTCTTGAGGTGTAAAGCACTTTGGTGTGTTAGGGTGGACTGCCGATGCTATCCAGCTCTGGACCTCTGTCAGTACAGAGTTCATTCCTGACTGTAATTGCAACAATTTAGTTCCCCTTCTGCCTTTAAGATGAGGTCTGCACCTCCCACAGCTAAGGTGACCAGATTTCTGAGACAAAAACCGGGGGACATTTTCAGTTCAGACACGTTAACAACTCCAAAACATGTCATATTTTTGTCTTTGTAATCGAAAAAAAACGGGGACACTGACTGGGCCCTTATTCATGAACACAGTTGATCTTACCCTTGTTCTTGTAAATCGCGAGGGGAATGTCAAACAAAGAGTTTTCTTCTTAAAACTAATCACAAAGTGGCTGAAATGAAGAGTAGTAAAGGTAACAACCTTTTGCCAGATAATAAGAACCAATATCAGTGATAAGAACTTTGTTGACGTCATGCACAAGCTTCCTTGCAGTAGGCCTAACCTCTGTGTTTGGCTGATAAGTGACTGGTCTGCACGGATGGGTGACAGGTGTAGGTTTTTCCAGCATAGAAAATTTGAAGGCCATTGAGGCAACTGAATGCATTGTATTCCTATAATCTGTGTGAAAATCAGCTGGCCCATGGACTCCAGGATCTTTGGAATTGTTTTTTAGGTATTACTATACCCAAAAGTGATTTAAGAAACAAACAAACCAAAAGATTCAAAATACAATTTTAGTAAAAAATTTAATTAAATCCAAGCAATGTCAAAGTGAGGAAGGGAGATTTGAATAATCGTTCTGTGACACACTACCAGTTGACATATTTGTTGATAAAGAATATGTGAAGTTAATGTGGGAAAAAGACATTTCATTAGTGTCTTTTTAGAGACCACCACAAGAGCACATGGTTTTTTTGTGTTTGTTTTTAAGTAATGTAGGCCTACCATTATTCTAAGCTACCTGTAATTGTCTATCTACATGTATGTAGCCTAAGCACATGACTCATTTACAGTGTCGTTCATTGAACACGTTCATTTTTATGAGAACGATGAACTGAACGCAACATCATGACAAATAATGAATTTGAACGGTGAACACGTTCATATTATCTGAGGTCCAGCGCCACTGAGGTCTAGCTAAAACATTACGGAATGTTTTCCTTCTACTGAGGAAAGACGCTGTCTAAATCAAATGCTTGTACCATGTCGTTGCTCAGTACCTGTTCAAAAGACCATAGTAATTATTTGTTAAATTGCCCAGACAGACCATGTTTGGGTAAATGACCATATTTGGTAATTGCGTTGGTCATGTGACTCCACTTCTCACGGTGCAATGTTTTGATATTGCTTCACGACATATTTAGATGGAGTAGCAGTTAACTTCGGGCATATTTTCACATAATTGAACGTTGCACTTTGTTGAAGTTGTGTGCGTCCATGTATACGTGAGTTTGACTTTGTAGCCTACCTTGTCATTATGTGTTTGTTATAGTTTAGCTTTCTCATAATTGTTACGAGCACTGTCACTTAATTGATCTAGCATGATGCACTGTTCGTGAACTCGCTTAGCATAAGCTGCTAATGTACAAATACGAGTGTTACAGGGTTTACCTATGCTAACTTTTGAGCGGTCTTTCATTTAGTGTACATGCCCTTGTGGATCTGAGATTAAGCCAGTAGCATGTCATTGCTGAAGAGGTTAAATTATTACCTTTAGTTCACTGTATAATTCATTATTTAAATGGTACTACAGGGCTGTGTATTAATGTATGTCTACGATACCTATACCAACTAACTCGACTTCGCCCTACATTACCCATGAATCATCGCACATATGTATACCAAACAAGCAACGTATTCCAAGGCAACAGCTCTCGGTCTCAATATAAAAATGGCAAGTGAAAGCGAAAACAGAGACGCAGACTCAGCGAGTACATCCGATCCACCTTATTATTATGTGCGGGATTTTTACACACTGTCTGATAAAGTTTCCGACAGTAAAAATCTCACCTTTCTGTGCAAATTATGTCCTCCTGAAAAATTAGCAATAATAAAAAAAAAAAAATTAAAATGAACTGAACTATGAACTAGTTCAGAATTTAAATGGTGAAATATGAACGTGAACGATTCATGTTTACTTGTATGAACTGAACTTTGAACTAGTTCATGAGAGGTGTGAACGTGCACAACACTGCTCATTTAAAGATTTTAGCACATTGAAACCCACTGGTCACAGTAAAAACCGGGGACATTTCCGGGGACAGCTCCAGCCGGGGACAGGCCACCAAAAAGGGGGACTGTCCCCGGAAACCGGGAACGTCTGGTCACCTTACCCCTCAGTGCCCTTTCACAGTCACACAGTCACACAGGCACACAGGCACACAGTCACACAGGCACAGCCAGCTTGCTAACTGAAGTATGTTGGTTATGTTAGCAGCTAGCCAGCTTGCTAACTGAAGTATGCTGGTTATGTTAGCAGCTAGCCAGCTTGCTAACTGAAGTATGCTGGTTATGTTAGCAGCTAGCCAGGTTGCTAACTGAAGTATGTTGGTTATGTTAGCCTATAATGCATTTGGCAATGGCAGGCTGGAGCAGGAAAAGAGGCCCTAACATTTATACATTTTATAGTGAATACTGAATAGCCTGGCCGGCTAGTGAAGACGGCAGGCGTCTTTATCTGTCTTTTGCTTTAGAGGATCCTTGAGTCTTTTGAAGTGAAACAGGACCAGCTTTACACATCTTTCTGCAGTGTTGTTTCAGTATTATTAAGAACAGTGATTGGTCTGATGGGAGTCCTGTAGAACAGTGACGGGGCTGTTGGGACGGGGGTATGGTTGTGATCAGGGCTGCGACCAAACTGTTCCAAAATATCCACTTTACTGTTTTGAGCCTCTTCAATCAATCAATCAATCAATTTGTTTATTTGATCAAGAGGGACAGTGTACATTCATGAACATTAAAATGTAAATGCAATCCAATCCAATTATAGCCAAAAGGCTAGTTTCCATTGGCAGTCCCCCTGCCAGAGTGAAAAAGGCTATACAACCTAAAAAAAAGGCATTAACGTATATCAAACATAACATTGACAATAAATCAAAAAAATAAAATAAAATAAGATACAATAAAATAAAATACAATCCTAATATACAAGTTCTACTGCTATACAAGTTCTACTGCTTACCCACTAGTGATCACACTCTTCAGTGTTGTCATAGCCCTGTGCCTTGGGTCATTGCCCATCTCGTATGTACACACACACACACACACACGCACACACACACACACACATGCACACACACACACACACACACACAAACATGCACACACACACACACACACACACACACACACACACACACACACGCACACACACACACACACACACACAAACATGCACACACACACACACACACACACACACACGCACACACACACACACAAACACACACACACACGCACACACACACACACGCACACACACACACACAAACACACACTCACTCACACACACACACACACACACACACACACACACACACACACACACGCACACACACACACACAAACACACACACACACGCACACACACACACACGCACACACACACACACACACACACACACACACACTCACACAGTCTAGTATGTAATCCTTCTTCCAGGCCTGAGTTTCACAACACACTGCAACAGATTTCATCATCCTCCCTTGATTTCTGAGAAGTCATTTTCCCAGTTCCTGCATAAGAGAAATATTCTCACGACGTCAGGATGTTACCACTGCCATATTTCACAACCTGGCGGATGACCTGATGGTTTTTTTTTATACCCAGAAGGAGATTTCTACTTGAGGTATGTCAGTAGTAAATGATAGAGGTATGACCTGATGTTTTTTTTATATCCAGAAGAAGATTTCTACTTGAGCCTGAGACACTCGACTCGTAGTAGAACCGAATCACGATTAGTTCTGGTCAGGCCTGAGACACTCGACTCGTAGTAGAACCGAATCACGATCAGTTCTGGTCAGATTTGAGCCACACGTAGTAGAAACCGAATCATGATCAGTTCTGGTCAGGCCTGAGACACTCGACTCGTAGTAGAACTTAATCATGATTAGTTCTGGTCAGATAAGTGGCTCTGTATCATTTGTGAATAATCCAGGAACTCAAACACAGGGGGGTTAAATACTTATGCAAGTAGTACATTTCAGTTTTCAATGTATTTGTAATGTTAATAGATAAATCATATTGCCTTTGGAAATATATTAGACCACTAATGTTAGCAATAAATCTATTGATTGGAAAAATATGTATCTTTGGTAATTGTGAAAATGGTGATGACTTTAAGGGGGGGGGGGGTGAATAATTTTGCAAGCCACTGCATGTAAACACATCCATTTTGTCTAATGAAATGTACTGATGAATATCATGAAAGTAAAATTATTTATTATCATTTGAGGTTCTTGTCCTTTGCCCCATACATAACCAGACTGGGAAACTACACACCCAGTTGTACAGCAGGCCTCAGGTCCAGTGCCTTTCTGTCCAGCCTGGTTCTCAGCACACATAAAGGGCTTGTTGTGGGAGATAGTAGCATCAGTGCTGGATGATTGGGGGCGACAGTGGTACAGGAGGTAGAGAAGTCGTTTAGTAATTAGAAGGTTGCCAGTTCGATTCCCTGTCAAAGCGTCCTTGAGCAAGACACTGAACCCCTAATGTGTATACATCCTTGTAAGTCGCTTTGGATAAAAGCGTCTGCTAAATGACTAGATGTAATGTATCTATGCATTGCATTTAGTAAGTCTACCCCTATTCTATCAGATCATTAATAGCCCTAAAAGTTTCATTACATTACACCTCAAAAGACTATGGTTATTATTTATCTGACAAAAACTCAATTGACTTAATTATGAATATACCATCTGTCCCTCCCTGCTTGAGTTTGGATTCTATGTGGAGTGGAAGACTCAAGCCCATGTTCTCCCATCATTGCTCTACTATCAGATCATAATTAAGTAATAATAATTAGGACCTTTGTCAGGTTTTTAATGGCACACACGACACACTGGAACACACACGTGCATATATGGAGGCGACACAGGACACACACACACACACACACACACGCGCGCAGGTAGGCCTGAGGTCGCTGTGAATTTATTTTCTGCTTTTTCCCATCCTGGACCGTCCTTCCTCAAGGACCCCCCAGGAGCAGTGGGCAGCTTGTAGCGCCCCGGGAACCAAGTGAAGTGAAGTGTCCATCTTTGGTCAGGGAATCGACATGTGTTCATTTAGTGCATGGAACGCTGAGCACTGTGTTGTTCCTACACGGGCCACAGATCATGGTAGAGAATAGTACTAAGAACTCCTGAAAAGAAAAAAGAAACAGGAATGAAAATCTGTTTACTGCCACCATTGTGTAAACGAATGAGCTGATCCACCATTGTGTGTAAACCAATGAGGTGATCCACTATTGTGTACACAAAATGAGCACTGAGCATCTTCACTGTGAGCTGGAGTGAGTGACACACACACACACACACACACACTCTTCGTCCAAGACAGACGATTCATCTCACCTGGTCCCCGGGCGCTTAAAAAAAGCTGCCCACTGCTCCTGGGGTCCTGGAGAAAGGACAGTCCGGGATGGGATAAACGCAGAAGCTAAATTCACAAACGACCTCAGGCCTGTGTGTGTGTGTGTGTGTGTGTGTGTGTGTCCTGTGTCGCCTCCATGTATTCACGTATCTTGCAGTGTGTGGTGTGTCGCTTGTGCGATTAAAGTCTGACAATTATTATTATAAATAAAGTCTTACTTACTTACTAGTCTGCTAATATCAGCATCTCCACTGTGAGCTGGAGTGAGTGACACACACACACACACACACACACACACACACACACACTAATATCAGCATCTCCACTGTGAGCTGGAGTGAGTGACACACACACACACACACACACACACACACACACACACACACACACTAATATCAGCATCTCCACTGTGAGCTGGAGTGAGTGAGTGACACACACACACACACACACACACACACACACACACACACACACTAATATCAGCATCTCCACTGTGAGCTGGAGTGAGTGAGTGACACACACACACACACACACACACACACACACACACACACACACACACACACACACACACACACACACACACTAATATCAGCATCTCCACTGTGAGCTGGAGTGAGTGAGTGACACACACACACACACACACACACACACACACACACCAACTCAGTGTTGTGTGCAGCTCAATAACCAAATGATATAGTCCTTAACCAACTCAGTGCTGTGTACAGCTCTGATGGAAGTCAAAAAGTCAAAGTGTTTATTATCGCATACACCAAATCTCTTCAGCGCAGCGAAATTCTTACGACTTGGCAGCCAACATCTACGCAGTAGACGGCATACAACAGGTAACAAAAATAACATATACCAAAATAACATATACCAGAATTAACACATAACACTATAACATATAACATATAACAAGTAACAACAGTCTGATGGAGCCACAGAGCTCAACTCCGATTGGTTACTTTTAGCAGCTTTTGTGGGCTTCGAGTCTAGACGCCGAACACGTTTACGAGACACATTTACGACTTCATGTTTGCAGGCTTCTATCTTAACATGCTTGATTCTGACCCACGGTATTTTGGGCTTGTCCACTAACATATAGATTAAGCAAGTGTTGCAAACTTTTACAAGGTTAAAATGCTGCCTATTCTGCAGTATAGTGGAGATGCTGATATTAGTGTGTGTGTGTGTGTGTGTGTGTGTGTGTGGCCAAGATAGCCCCATTACCCTGAGCCACTTCAACCCGCTCGTTTTCACGGTCACAGTCAACGTGTACGTACATGCACAGTGTGTGTGTGTGTGTGTGTGTGTGTGTGTGTGTGTGTGTGTGTGTGTGTGTGTGTGTGTGTGTGTGTGTGTGGCCAAGATAGCCCCATTACCCTGAGCCACTTCAACCCGCTCGTTTTCACGGTCACAGTCAACGTGTACGTACATGCACAGTGTGTGTGTGTGTGTGTGTGTGTGTGTGTGTGTGTGTGTGTGTGTGTGTGTGTGTGTGTGTGTGTGGCCAAGATAGCCCCATTACCCTGAGCCACTTCAACCTGCTTGTTTTCACGGTCACAGTCAACGTGTACGTACATGCACAGTGTGTGTGTGTGTGTGTGTGTGTGTGTGTGTGTGTGTGTGTGTGTGTGTGTACGTACATGCAGATGTATTTTCCAGCTAAAAGTTTTTTATACTGTTGTTAACGTTTGCAACAAGTCATTGGTTTTGTATTAATAATGTAAAGACACGATAATATAAATGTAAATGCTTACACAGAAATTGTATGTTCATCATCATACAATCATTAGACAAGTTTTTGTAACACAATTTATGAACATGGATTTGTTTCTTTATTATAAAAAAGATTGGAGTTGTTGCTCTCATAGGCGGAACTCTCTGTTGACTCACAACATCAATCTCATTCTTTCATTCACAGCCAGACAAAAACAAGCCAGTGAACAAACATCAGAATAATTGTTCTCTTGACTGGCAAATTCCTTTGCCAAATGCTCCCTTTCTCAAGGTCTCATTTAGCAGACACACACATTACCAAACACACACCTTTCTCAAGCTCTCTTTAGCAGACACACACATAAACAAACACACACCTTTCTCAAGCTCTCATTAGCAGACAGCACACATTACATACCGTGTCAAGTGTTATTCTAAAAGACAAACATAAATCACACAGCTTAAGATTCAAACATAAATCACACAGCTTAAGATTCGTAGTTGAAGTTTCCACAAATTGTCAAACCTGATACGGACGTCGCCCTGAACCACTTCCAAAGAAAAACTAAAAAAAAGAATTTAGGCCACCCCAGTCCCTTCACTGCTCAAGTATGATCTTCCATACCCCTTCAGATATTCATTATCGCTGTTCACCCCTCATACTTCTCCGTTTGCTTAATGCTATGTAGCAGCGATGCAGAAGAACCGGCTCTTGGGGCTTTAGAAAGAGATGCCACCATTGTTTAGCAGACCAACACACTCCACTGTTTAGCAGACCAACACATTCCACTGCAGAGCCACATTCTGCAATAATAGACTATTTTATTACAATTCCAGCACAATTAATGTCTTAGCTTCTCACTAATGAAGCCTCCTTAGCTGTTCACAAAACATGATATCTCTTTTTTTCTGTGTTTGGTCACATATAGTGAGTATATTAAAAACATTTTGTTAATATTGATTTGTTTGAGATAAAAAACAAAAAAACAGCTTGAGGAGATCCAATTCAACCCAAACCTGACCAAAGGTCTCTGTGTGTACTGTATGTCTGTCAGAACTGAAATGATCCAAGTTATCATGACCAAAAAAAGAAAGAACCCTTAAAAACCGAAGCTGCAGACAAACTGCAAAAACAGGAAAAGAAAAACTGTGAACCAAAGGAGAGAAGGAGAGAAGGAGAGAGAGAAGGGAGGAAGAGAAAGAGAGAGAAGGAGAGAGGGAGAGAAGGAGAGAGAGAGAGAAGGAGAGAGGGAGAGAAGGAGAGAAGGAGAGAAGGAGAGAGAGAGGGAGAGAGGGAGAGAAGGAGAGAAGGAGAGAGGGAGAGAGGGAGAGAAGGAGAGAAGGAGAGAGAGAGGGAGAGAGGGAGAGAGGGAGGGAGAGAAGGAGAGAAGGAGAGAGAGAGGGAGAGAAGGAGAGAGAGAAGGAGAGAGAGAGGGAGGGAGTCTGAACGTGAGCATATGGGAGCAATCATCCAGCCGCGGCATGCTGGAGCGGTTAGCCTTCCCTGGCTGCCTGGAGGGTGGGTGGGAGGGTGGTGTGTTCCCCCTCTCTGGCTGCCTGGAGGGAGGGAGGGTGGGTGGGTGGTGATGTGTTCCCCCACTCTGGGTGCCTGGAGGGTGGGTGGTGGTGGTGTATTCCCCCCTCTCTGGCTGCCTGGAGGGAGGGTGGTGTGTGTGTGTGTTCCCCTCTGGCTGCTCTCCCTCTCTGCAGAGCTTGTAATGTAGAGTATGGTTCATGCATCAGCGCAGCTGGGTGGGGTCAGGAGGTTATTGATACACTCTGAGTCGAGGGGAACCTCCTGGAGAGCATAAATAGCAGAGAGCCGTGGGAGAGCCTCGCAGTCTCTGGCCCCAGACAGCCCAGGACAGGTGGTCTCCACGCCCGCCGCACGCTCCACGCTCCACGCTCCACGCTCCACGCTCCACGCCGCTCAGCTCCACTGCATCTGCATCTCATCCGTAAGTGTGTGTGTGTGTGTGGCCGTGAAACTCGTACAGCTAGTTCTCATCTGCCTGCATTGCATGTTTTATTCTGGCATTGAAAATGCATATTAACTTTGGCATTGAAAATGCATATTACCTTTAGCATTGAAAATGCATATTACCTTTAGCATTTGCATGGAATTGATAGCATATTAAAACTTGCTCACATAAGGTTCTGAGAGCTTGCACTTCTTTGCCATACGGACCAATTCATGTGGGATTAACATTACTATCTTATGTTGGTTTGACTCTTTCAAATAAATAATGTTATCATGGATACGAAGGCATTCCATAACAAAGTTTCATTCCTAGAATTGTTTTATATTATAATGTGTTTAAAATGTGTTGGTAAAAATGAGAAGAGAAAAAAAAAGAAATATAAATTGATAGCATTATCATTAGTTACTATATCCATCTGAATTGTAGGATTTTGTCCTTTGTAAGCTAATGGAAGAATGGAAAGAGATGAAAAATCTTTCCATTTCACATTAAATACCAAAAATATAACATATACTGTATTATAGGCTTCTATTTTTTGTTGCGACCCACATTTCAGTGAGTGTGGAGTGTGAGTGTGTGTGTGTGTGTGAGTGTGTGTGTGTGTGTGTGTGTGTGTGTGTGTGTGTGTGTGTGTGAGTGTGTGTGTGTGTGTGTGGTGTGGTGTGTGTGTGTGTGTGTGTGTGTGAGTGTGTGAGTGTGTGTGTGTGAGTGTGTGTGTGTGTGTGTGGTTTTGCCTCTCCTGAACTAGGTTTACAAGGGGAATAATGACCGTGGAGAACTGGAAATGAGTTCAAGCAGCGCTGAATTCTTTCCCCATTGCTCATGCGGCTCCGTATCCTTCTCACCACACCACTTGAGCCCTGTGCTATGCTGCGTGGAGAGGGAGAGAGAGAGAGGAGAGAGAGGAGAGAGAGAGAGAGGGAGAGAGAGAGAGGAGAGGGAGAGAGAGGAGAGGAGAGAGAGGAGAGGAGAGAGAAGAGAGAGGAGGAGAGAGGGGGAGAGCAGGCTTCTCTTCTGCTACTCTTTCTCACGTCTTTTTCCTTTTTTTTTTCTTTTTTTTCCTTCTGCCAGTGTTCCAGTATGGAAGTCGTTATGTCCCCCATCTGTGTGGACTGCTTGCTGGCCATCATCCTGACCCTGACCCTTAACACGCTAAGTGGAGTCAACTCGTTGCCTGTGAGTAGCGTGGATCCCGTGTGCAGCGCCACCAACACGGCCAAGTACAGCTTGAAGTTTACGGGCAGATGGAGCCAGACTTCCTTCCCAAAGCACTATCCCCTTTACCGGCCCCCCGCCCAGTGGACCCCCGTCTTCGGTGAGTGGAGTGGAGTGCTCTTGCTCTTTGCGTGCCCCGACTCAAAACTTGCGTGAATAAATACATTTACATTTACGTTTACATTTAGTCATTTAGTCATTTTTTATCTAAAAGTTTGACTATAGGAAGGTACCCTATTGTCACACCACATAGATAAAAGATATACTCTCAACCAAAAGACTAGCATATAATATACATTTACAGTACATTTACATTTAGTCATTTAGCAGACGCTTTTGTCCAAAGCGACGTACAAGGGAGAGAACAGTCAAGCTAAGAGCAATAAAAAAAACATGGTGTAACAATAAATACTACTTTACATAAGAATTAGAAAAAAACTACCTAGAACGGAAAAAGAAGTGCAGGAATGTAACTGCTGTAAGTGCAAGTTAAGCGCTAGTCAAGGTGCCAGTTAGGAAGGGAAGTGCTCTCTGAAGAGTTTGCTTCTTGAAGGTAGAGAGGGACGCCCCTGCTCTGGTAGTACTAGGCAGTTTCGTTCCACCAACGTGGAACTACAAATGAGAATAGTCTGGAAATACGTGTAAATACCCAGTGGTCCCCCGTGTCCGGTGAGTGAAGTGCTCTTGCGTGCCCCGAGTCAAAACTTGCGTAAATAAATACGTGTAAATATCTCTCAGCTCCAGCTGCTGCTCTGTTTACGTCTTTCAGTGTTTACTTTGGAAATCTAGATTGTGAAACGGCAATGAAACCAGAGAGTGGACTTGGTGTGATGAAGGACTTGGACATTGAGTAATACTTTAGAATCAGAATCAGAATCAGGTTTTATTGGCCAAGTAAGTTTGCACAAACAAGGAATATGACTTGGTGAAGTAAAGTGGCTCTCAATGTGCTTACACAAAATATACATTACATAACACAATACAAAACAAACAGTGCACCAGTGCAATGGTCTAAGAAGTTTAAAAATATATACAAGGCGGAATGGCCATATATACAGTAGCTGTAAAACAATAGTGCAAAGAAGAAGTTGAGAGTGCGAGAAGTGCAGGGATAAATATATATGCTGCAGTGGGTTAGCTGTTCAGTAGTGAGGTTGTTAAAAAGCCTTTGCACTGTTAAAGGAAAACTGTACAGAAATGACAGTTGGTGACTACATGTGTGTTGCTCTTCTCTTCTAGGGGTAACTCACAGTTCAGACTACCACATCTGGCAGAGCGACGCGTACGCCAGCAATGGGGTCAGGGAGTTCACAGAGAAGGGAGAAGCGTGGACGCTCATCCATGAGGTGGAAGCGGCGGGGGAGAAGATCCAGAGCGTCTACGGCTTATTCTCCGCACCCGCCGTGCTGGACGGGACGGGCCTGACCAACGCAGAGTTTGAGGTCTTTGCAAGGCACTCTTTTGTAAGTGAAATAAATAAAACTCATCGTCGTGACCCTGGGTCAAATATGCGTCTGAACTCTAAAATGATAGATTCATCGCCTCTGCAGTTTTCCAAAACATGTTTGTTTGGAAAACAATAAAATGTAGTCCTACTCTGCTTCATGTAACTGCTTATTTTCCGTGTCACCTTCACATCAATATTCATAAAAGGAAAGAGCTATTGGCAGTGCATGTAGGTAGATTTAGTAATGAATCCACGTCTTTTTCTACAAAGAAGGGATAGATACAGCCGTAATGTAGGGCAGAGACAACAATACATTTCACTGCTTCACTCTAATACCATCTACAGAGCCCATACAAGGACTATAAAGACCCTATATGCTCTGGTTAAGTGTTTAAGTATTATATATTATAATATATGATCAATAATAATGGCCATGTGTCCCTGCAGCTGTCCTTCATCGTGCGGATTGTGCCGAGTCCTGATTGGTTCATAGGTGTGGACAGCCTGAACTTATGTGATGGAGATCACTGGAAAGAAAGCATCCATCTGGACCTGTACCCGTATGATGCGGGGACCGACAGTGGCTTCACCTTCTCCTCGCCCAACTTTGAAACCCTGCCTCAGGAGAAAGTCTCACCGGTATGGAACATGTGCATTTACCCAGTGGTTCTCAAACTAGGGGTCGGGACCCCAAGTGGGGTCGCCAAATGTTTTTTGGGGGTCGCGAAATGATTTTGCTGCCCTGTGCATCAACATATTAGGCTTTGACATGCTGTATAGTCTATCAGAAATGGTGTTTTCTACATCAGGGTGGATAATGAAAACTGATATTGTCTCAGCAAGCAGTCTCATCATTCAAGATGAAACTGAATTTAGACCTATAGTATCCTGTCAAAATGTGTGGGGGGTCGCGAGACTTGGCAAATGGATTTTATGGGGTCCCCTGCATTAACCCATGTTGCAACACTGCATTAACCCATGGAGAATGGCTGAAAGTTGTGACATGATGTTCTGAGATAGATAGATAAATACTTTATTAATCCCGTGGGGAAATTCTGGTGTCTTACAGCTCTCTCATATTTACAATAATTACAAACAATACAATACAGTTATGTACAGTGTAAATATGTTCTACAGTGAGATACTGTAGAACATACCAAAATGGGCAGATTTATTAACAAATAAGCATATTGATGAAAGCTATTTTTCTCTTGCAGATCACTTCATCTTCTCCCAGTCACCCAGCCAACTCGTTCTATTACCCCCGATTAAAGCACCTACCCCCCTGGCCAAGGTCACTCTCAAGAAGATGAAGAACAATCTGGTCTTCAGCCTGCCCGTGGAACCGACCCAATCAAACCAGATCCCTGACGGCAATGAAATAGAAGGATCCCTCATAAGTAGGTCATTCCAATGTATGACATCATAAAAAAATGCACAACAAATGGTTGCAGAGAGTTTTTGCAGGACCTTATAAAATATTATTAGATAGATAGATAGATAGATAGATAGATAGATAGATAGATAGATAGATGGATGCTTTATTAATCCCGAGGGAAATTTAGGAAATAATTATATTTGAATAAAGTTTTTAGTAATAGTGTACAACAGTCTTGAAGTTAAAGTTGGATGAGAACGTTCTTCCCCCACCGGCCGAGAGATGTTTTGATAACCTGGTCTATTGTAGAAACATTGCATGTTAAAGCATACGTCTCCATAGCAACCCAGAAACAAACCCCCCAAAACAAATAACAGTGTCTGACCACATGTGGCAGTTTAACAGCCGAGGAGCGAGGAGTAGCTCCCTGGGAGTTATCCAGCCCTGCGGTTCTGTTGCACAGCTCAAGTCTCTCAGTATTATATAACACAGCACTGGGCACGAGGTCATCCGTGAAGAGGCATATAATAGAAATGTTAATGGCTTTTTACTTTCCTAGATACAAAAGTACTGGAAAGTACTGTACATATATTATTCATAATATGCCTGATTTTAAATTGTATTTAAACAAAACTAAAATCATGTAGCCGAATTGTGCTTTTGTTTAATCTTCAGAGAGAACATTGTGGCTCACTCAAGTCATTTCATGATTCCCTGATTCCTTCCTGCCATTAATAACTGCATGCGTGCATGAATAGTATTAGATGTTGTTTTTGTATTTAAAATGACCTGAATCATATTGTTTCTGTATTTGAAAATGACCTGAATCATGTTGTTTCTGTATGTCACATGACCTGAATCATATTGTTTCTGTATGTCACATGACCTGAATCATATTGTTTCTGTATGTCACATGACCTAAATCATGTTGTTTCTGTATTTAAAATGACCTAAATCATATTGATTTTGTATTTAAAATGACCTGAATCACATTGATTCTGTATGTCACATGACCTGAAGCATGTTGATTTTGTATTTATCATGACCTGAATCATGTCCTTTCTGTATTTAACCTGAATCATGGCATTTTTTCAGATACTCCGCTTGACTGTGAGGTGTCTGCGTGGTCGTCCTGGGGTCTGTGCAAGGGGAAGTGTGGCGAGCCTTGGGTGAGGCACAGGACTCGCTACATCCATCTGCACCCTGCAAACAACGGCTCACCATGCCCCCCTCTGGAGGAAGAGAGGAACTGCAGCCCAGACAACTGTGTTCCTGTGGTGTCACCACCGCCGCCCTCCTCCTCTACGCCCAGAGGCCACTGAGGGAGCACAGGACACGTTCTTGCCTCTTCAGGCGTCTCTTCAGGCGTCTCTACAGAAGATGACTGCATTCAAGCTCAGTCATGGCACACACACACACACACACACACACACACTCTCTCTCCCGGACTGCATTCAAGCTCAGTCATGGAAGTCATCTGGAAGTGTTTAACTGCCCATTATGACACACACACACACACTCTCTCTCTCTCTCCCGGAGCTCAACACACACACACACGCACACACGCACACACACACACACACACACACACACACACACACACACACACACACACACACACACACACACTCTCCTGGAAAAATCCACTCTTGACATTCGAAATCTGTGGTTATAACAAATGCTGAAGTAACATCCTCATAAATCAAATTCCCACACTGTTCACTCTACCCGCATTGTGAACACTCACAGCCCTGTTTTATATAAGAGTACTAACTGTCCTCCAGATGATTAGACAGCATTACTAGACCATTAAGTAGAACACATTGTAAAGGGAAGGATCCGTCCGTCTGAAGCAGGACGAGGGACTTAAATGTGCTGTATTTATTTTGTCATTTTGTACATTGTTTGTGATAAACTACCTGTAAATAAAACTGTGTTCAATAACTGCCCCGGCTTCTTTATCGCAACACTGCATCTGCAATGCTTGACCTGGTTAGTTACCTACAAACACAACCAAAGCAGTAACTGAATAATAGAACACTGCATTAATACTAATATTATTAATAATACTACTACTAATAATAATAATATGAATTAATATTAATAACTATTATACATTTCAGGGCATTTTATGACTGAGAATGGAAGATTGAAGATCCTTGAAGTCAGGGAGATTTCAAATAAACTATTCCCACTTTTCAAAGTTAAAACTTAATTAGTCACCTATTGCATTCCCTTTATCGGCTCGCGCTTTTATCTGCCCTTGTGACAGATGGAATTCACTGTAGCCTACAGAAGAAGCAGGTGGCGGGTTCTCACACACGTTATCTCGTGTTTGTGTGTGTGTGTGTGTGTGTGTGTGTGTGTGTGTGTGTGTGTGTGTGTGTGTGTGTGTGTGTGTGTGTTGTGTGTGTGTTTGTGTGTGTGTGTGTGTGTGTGTGTGTGTGTGTGTGTGTCTGTGTGTGTGTGTGTGTGTGTGTGTGTGTGTGTTGTGTGTGTGTGTGTGTGTGTGTGTGTGTGTGTGTGTGTGTCTGTGTGTGTGTGTGTGTGTGTGTGTGTGTGTCTGTGTGTGTGTGTGTGTGTGTGTGTGTGTGCGTGTGTGTGTGTGTGTTTGTGTGTGTGTGTGTGTGTGTGTGTGTCTCTGTGTGTGTGTGTGTGTCTGTGTGTGTGTGTGTGTGTGTGTGTGTGTGTGTGTGTGTGTGTGTGTGTCTGTGTATCGAGTCGTTCTCAGTTCCACATAGAGGCATCCGTGCTCTTTCTGCATTCTCTGAGTTTAACATTAAAGTAAAATGTTTGAAATGCGAATCTTGACTCTAATTCTATTCGAGGTCTGTTTTGTGGCGTGGGCCAGCGCCATGTACTTTGACCTCGGCGAACAGGAGGAGAAGTGCATCATCGAGGAGATCCCAGAGGACACACTGGTGACAGGTCAGGAACTATTCAACTCTTTTGTGAATCTTATACCATAGCAATGTCTCAAATCAAACTCACACATACGCTAGCTTTGTGTTAGCTACAGAACTACGGTATAGACAGCTCTGAGATACCATGGTAACCAGCTCATAGCATGGAACGCTAACTGAGGTTAATTGAAAACAGTATAGGAGAGGATGGATTTGACTCAAATGACTAGAACATGATGCTAGTGTTTGTTAAGGCAGATTACAGAGCGTGCCTTATTGCAATGGACACCGTTTCATTGTGGGTCAAGCTTTCACTGTACAAAATGTGACTTCATGTAAATGTTAACACAAATAGGGTTTAACAATTTTATATATACATACTTATACATACTATGCATTAATGTTTAATAAACCTACTCATGTTTAATAAACCTACTCATGTTTGATAAATCCTTTTGTGTTAACAAGCGGTCAGTCTTGGTTTACAATTTGGTCTTCTGAATCAGTCCATAATTGGTTTATAATTTGATCATCTCAATTTTAGTTCGTTTTAAACTGAACATTAAAACAACAGTCAGGAGTTTTGTCTAAAGCTAACGAGCTACCTAAAAGGCATACGCAAGCACAGCATCAACACAGCTGGCACTGATAAAAAGCTTCATAGCGTGCTAACTCGTGTCTTTTGGCGATATAATTGGCGGTGTCCTGCTGTGCAAGCTTTCCTTGCATTTTCATGGGCTGGGGGTGCATGACGCATGGGCCTGGGCAGTTAGTGGGAAAGACAGGCTTGTTTACCTGTAAATCACATCACCATATACCACCAAAATGAATTGGAAGATGATACCAAAACTAGTTGCAATTGTTGCACAGTGTTCCTTTAAGATGTGAGCTTACAGTCTTTTGCCAATTTGCCATTTTCTTTAGACTAAATAGCTAGTGCTTACCTTTCTGATGTTTGAACTTTTCTGATGTTTAACTGTATTGTCTACTGCACTTGTATTTCAGGCTACTTCCTGTTAGAACACTGGGATGAAAAGAAACCAGACAATACTCCTCATCTGGGCATGACCGTCACCATACGAGATCCCGATCATGAGGTCGCCTGGCTTTCCTCACTCTATCTATTTCCTCACTCTCTCTCTTCAACATGTGCACAAGGCTTTCCTCTCTCTCTCTCTCTCTATTTCCTCACTCTATCTCTCTCTCTCTATCTATCTATTTCCTCACTCCATCTCTTCAACATGTGCACAAGGCAGGCTGGATACAATATTCAAGTGACACAATGAGCCGTAACTTCATAACTTGTGTGTTTTTGTAAACAGATATGAGCCATAACTTGTGTGTTTTGTAAACAGATATGAGCCATAACTTGTGTGTTTTGTAAACAGATACTGCTGCTGAAACGGTACGGAAAATATGGGAAGTTTACCTTCACAGCTCACGCTTCCGGTCAGCATTACCTCTGCATGCAGTCAAACTCCACCAGGTTCTCTGTCTTTGCAGGAGAAAGGCTGGTATGTTGAAGTCAAAGTTCAAAGTACTTTATTTGTCATTGTCACAAAAACAACGAGACAGTAGAGGCAGCCTATTGCTTTAGTTAGAAAATATCTGTGTTAATAATATGATAACATGATGATATTATAATAATAATAATAATAAAACTTTATTTATATAGCACCTTTCATGCAAAAGAACGTGCAGCATAAAGTGCTTTAATATTAATCAATTACACAAAAAAAATATGATTTTCCATTTTTCACCATGAACTTCAGAGAGTCCATTTGTCTCTCATTTGTGCCTCTATCTCTCTCTCCCTCTTCTCTCTCTCTTCTCCTCCCTCTCTCTTCTCCTCTCTTTCTCATCTCCTCTTTCTCTCTTCTCCTCTATCTTTCTCTCTCTCCTCTCCTCTCTCATGAACTTCAGAGAGTCCATTTGGATGTTCAAATGGGGGAACACGCCGTCGATCCCAGTGCTGTCAAAGCTAAAGACACCGTCAAGACTATGGAGTACAGCATACAGCATCTGATCGACCAGATGAATTATATCGCTCGGCAACAAGACTACCAAAGGGTAAGACACTTTATAGCAGCTATAATGGGTTTACAAATTTAGCGTGACCAGCAAAAGTCAACAAAACATCACCTGAGTCACAATGTAAGAAAAAAGGAATATAGTGACACCATGCTCCAAAGATCTAGTCCACTTTTCTCTTAAAATATTAAAAGTAGATAAATAGCCTATCCATAATGGTCATCATTGATATTCTCAGTTCACTTTTTCTACAGTTTTGTTCTCTATAGGTTCAATTGCTCCACTGTATTTAGGATTTACAGCATATTACTTTCGTAAAAAAGCTTTGGAAATGTATACTGAGTTCCACTGTGGTGGGAACGCCTGCCCCCCTTTCAGCGAAGATAATAAAATATGAGATCTTACAAACCAGATCTCACAGTCAACAGCTACTTCATTACACTACTGCTATGCCTACATCAAAGTGGATTTGTTTTACATCTTAATGTGGACATGCAATCCCGAAGACCGCAGTCAGATAGGACAATGAACAGAACTGAACAGGACAGACAATCCAAGTTTCTAAGTGAGTCAGAGTCTTCTGTAGTGTCTTCATGTACTAGCATCTGTGTACACGCTTACCCTGCAAACTGTGCCTGTGTACAAGGCCCAGTCCAGAGCCTTTCCCTCGTTTCGTATCAGTGGAGAAGCCTTGACTCTGCGCATTGCTACGAAACTGTGTTCATTTCAAATGAAAGCTCTTGGGTTCCCTCTAGTGGAAGAGGCTGATTTATGTTCAGTGAGACGGCAAATTATAATGTGATTTCACGCCATCTTTCCTTTTAAGTTAACTTAGTTTATATACAAAAATATGCACTATGCTCCACATTCTTGCCGTAGTCTTTTTTGTGCAACGGTGACCGAGTTATTCATTTAAATTTATTTTGATCCGCGATTCTAATCACATAAACTTTTTTTCAAATTCAGTGAATTGCTTGTCCCGGCCCTCTAGCTGTCTGTTCAGTATCTGTGGTGTTTGTACACAGTCCTGGCTCTAATGGGAAGCATACAAACAATCCCTGCCAATCAACACAGTGGTTCAGGAACACGGAGGAGAAGGGTGTCATTTCATTGGTTCAACTATCAACAACCTTTCGCAAAACCAAATCTGTTTAAAAGCTCATTCTGGCATATGAGTTCCTCTGTGCAGTTCATCTAATACGTATCTATGAATCTATGTGTGTGTGTGTGTGTGTGTGTGTGTGCGTGTGTGTGTGTGTGTGTGTGTATACCTGGACACTACTCCTTCTTTGGGAAAATCAAGATCCTACACAGAAAGGAAACATTGGGAAAGCTCTATAAAGCTGAAATGGTGTTTCATGTGTTTAATGCATATCAACTATACCAGTCCAAGTCATTGTGTTTTATGCATATCAACTACACCAGTATAAGTTTAAGTCATTGCCACATATTTTGTTTTAAGATTGTGTCTCTTCTTAATTACCAGGAACGAGAAGAAACCTTCCGAGAGATCAGTGAGCAAACAAATTGGAGCGTTTTATGGTGGGCGATGAGTCAGACGGCCATCTTACTCTCCGTTGGATTCTGGCAGATGAAGAGGCTGAAGGACTTTCTCATTGAAAAGAAACTAGTTTGATGTTATGCTGTTATGAAACTAGTTTGATGTTATGATGTTATGAAACTAGTTTGATGTTATGAAACTAGCTTGATGTTTTGATGTTATGAAACTAGTTTGATGTTATGCCCGCAGATCTCATGGAACAAAAATGTGGTATTATTATTATTATTATGGTGTTTGTTGTTATTAATCCACCAAAATGAAAACATCATTAAACTATGACTTCACAGACTGATAGACTGCAGGATCATATGTGTGGTGACTACATAAACCCAGAATCATTACAAAACAGAGGTAAATCAAATACAAAATTCAATAAGTCAGAAATTGAGCATGGCATCCTTCATCATTCCTCTTGAAAAGCACTGGTAAAACCTGGTAGGGGTGAGAGAAATGTGACATATACAAATTGAATAACTATGTTTAGCCTTTAATAGCATGTGATATGATGGTAGGGGGTGGCAATAGATGATTATTACAGTAAGTGCAGCTGCAATAAAATGCTAGAGAGGTCGAAACGTATCCTTTCACACAGATGTTATGAACCTGATGTAGAAATTAATCCACATTAATGTCCTCAACTGCAGCTACAAAGGCACCGCTGCTGTCCTCTCTGGGCATCTCTTGTTGCTAATTAAGGTTGAACTTTTTTTTATCTAAAAGTTTGACTATAGGAAGGTACCCTATTGTCACACCACATAAAAAATATACTCTCAAGCAAACCCACAACACAAAAGACTAGCATATAATATAGCCTACTAACATTTAGATAGGACAGTGTAGACTCTACAGTCACTGTAGAGAGACCGGAAAGCCATGTGTAGCCTACTAGAACATTACATAGCTGTTTCTGTTGCTCAGTGCCAAAACCAATAGACCAATTTTCACCCTACGTCAGAACGACGTCACACAGGTTCAACCGCGCAAGTTGGTTGCAAAAGACAACCAGAAAAATGTCGTGTTGTGCTGTGGGATGCCAGAATCGGAAATCTGTAAACAAGGATCTTAAGTTTTACAGAATACCAGCAGCTAACAATTCTTTTAATGCCAACCGCAGACGTCGTTGGTTACAAGCCATCAGAAGAGCCGATTGGAACGAAGACCATATTAAAAATGCCAGACTCTGCAGTTCACACTTCATATCAGGTAAGTTAACATTAGAGCTGCACTAAATCAGACACATCACTCGGTTTGGCTTACAACAACAAAATAACCCGGTAAAGTTGTACGCTTATCTAACAATAGAACACAGAATAATGTACAAGTTTTAGTCGTTCTAGCTAACTTACCTTAAATTGTGTTACGTTGTCTTGCTAGTAGTTAGCTTGACGACTAGCTAGTGTCGTAAGCTTGGCAAACTCAGGCTAAATGTACCTGTTACACTATCGTACTGTCAATAACTAGAATACTGTTTTTGGACAGGAGAGGTATCCATGGACTTCAATAGTCCCGACTTTGTACCTTCTGTCTTTTCCTTCTCAACCCAGGGTGAAATAGACAATGGCGATACAAAACTTGAGAGGTAAATATTGTCACTTTAGCCTTATTTAGTTGCTAACCGGAATCACATTGCATGCATCAAAATGCAGAGAATGTATGGCAAGTAATGTCACATCATTTTTAGATAATTTGTCAGACCAGATTTTTGTTATGTCTGCATTGTCTTGTGAAGCCCTGTTGAGGTATGCTATGTAATTTACACTTGACTTGGTTTTGGTACCTGATAACTTCCTATGATCTACCAAGCAACTAAACTGTTTTGGACTGACTGTTTGCCTTCATCTCTGTGTATCAGATTTAAGAGGAAAAGAAAAAGGGAAGAAACCACCCACAGACCACCAGATGATGTACAGCGGTCCAAAGAAGCTAGTGATGAGGTTGCATCAGAATCTTCTGGAGCTTGCCTGTCCTCAGATGACAGCAGAATGGAGCCTGGTGCGGATCCATGCACTGGTAAGAACTTATAATACCTTAACTAATGTAGGGCAGTCATTATTAGGATGAATCAGGTCCTGTTTATTTATTGTTCAATACAGCAGAACTGTGTTGTGAATGACGTTGAACATTATTCTGTTTAGCACATGCGGTTTGAAAACATCTATCAAATAATATTGAGAAAAGCTCAACTAAAACAAGTGACAGTGCTTCTTTTATAAGTCTATTACTATCTAATATCTATTTCAGAAGCCACAGTCCCAAAGGTTCTCCATGATGATCTGAAACACAAGTACAGCCAACTTTCTGCAGAGTGTGTCAACCTGCGTTTGGAGATCGACAAACTGAAATCTGAGAATGAGGAACTAAAGGCAACACTCACAAATACACAATTTTCCTTTAGCTCTATCAAGAGTAAAGCAGTGCAGGTTCTGTTTTTTACAGGTCTGACCAGTGTCTTATTTGAGTGGTTGATTCACAAACTTAAAGACAGTGTAGAGGTTGTGCGTGGCTCTATGAACCTGAAGGATCATCTATTAATCATCCTAATGAAACTAAGATTAGGGCTCTGCAACAAGGATATTGCTTTCAGATTTAATGTCACAGAAAGTGACATCTCAAACATTTTGAGAAGTTGGCTCCCTGTTATGTCTGCAACTTTAAAGCCTCTCATAAAGTGGCCAAGCAAGCATGCAGTATTAAAGAATATGCCAAAAATGTTTTAAACCTAAATATAAACGTTGCAGGTGCATTATTGACTGTACAGAAATTTTTATCAACAGACCCACAAATTTAACCTCCAGAGCCCAGACGTACTCGACTTATAAAAGCCACAACACTGTTAAATATTTGGTTGGCATGTCACCTTCAGGAGCCATTTCTTTTCTGTCGGCAGGTTGGGGTGGGCGAGTTTCAGATAAACAAATTACAGCTGAGTCTGGATTTTATGACCTTCTAGAGCATAATGATGAGATACTAGCAGATCGTGGTTTTACCATCAGAGATGAGCTTGCCACACGTGGTGCCACCCTTAGGATCCCTCACTTTACCAAAGGTAAAAAGCAGCTCTCTGCTCAAGAAGTGGACATATCAAGGCGTTTGTCTAATGTGAGAATACACATTGAAAGAATAATAGGTAGATGGAAAAATTTCAAAATTCTGACTACTGTTATTCCACTCACACAGGTTGACCTCTTGGACGATATTGTGATTGTGTGTGGAGCATTAACAAACCTTTGTAAATGTATAGTCCCAAGACATTAAGCTTAATTTAGATTAATTCTGTAAGTAACTGTTTATTGTCATAAACACAATTAATTGCACATTCAAGTGTTTAAATGTAAAATATTAGTACTGTATTAAATAATTTGCTCTGAAGTACATTTCATTCTGACTTGTTTTTTTTGCACTGTTCACAATACCAATCCACAACCTTTCTTCTTACTCTGGCACATGTGTAGTGAAAATGGTTCTTGCACTTTGCACAGTCAATCATCATTCCAAAGTCTGGCCTTTGACAGTGTGAGCAGACTGTAGGCGCTTGCATCAGTGGATCCATGCTGCGTGTTAACAGCTCAGGCAAAATACTCTGTTTGAAGAACACTTCAGCTTTAGGCAGGACTGCTTGCAGCATTTCTTCATCTCTGGGTATGCGGTTGATAGCAACAACTTGCTTTGTCCAAACCACAAAGTCGCAGTATTGGGCGTTGCATACAAACATGTGAAGCTGAACTTGATGGTAGTATTCATGATTCTTCTTTAATTGTAGTGCTTTGTCTAAGCAGAACTGTGTGTCCTCGCTACTCCCCGTCAGACCATCACGGTATTTGTATGGACACTTAATCTCTACAGTTGCTTTCCCACAGCAGGTACAGTTTGCTATTCCATCCGGCGATGCCCCAAGATGTGGTTTGTCTGGCCGCACAACAAGACCGCAGAGCTTCACGTCAAAGTTGGGATGTTGTGCTTTCATTATTTCTGTGTATTGTCTTCTGGCTGTGTCCTCCATATCTCTTCCCCAAAGTACTGCTGGCACATGGGACAAGTCTTGTTTGTTGTAGTGCATTACCTGTTTTACGAGGTTTGTTTTAGCGGTTTCGGTTACTACAGTGCATACACGATGTAGGGTTGTGCTTGTTATCCTTCCAGTTCTGTGTGTGTGCCAGGCCTGAGAGTGGGCCTGATTTTTTGTCGTAAGCTCAAGGTTTACACACTGCTCATTGGTTAACTCCTTCCTCAGTTTTTCAAAGGTCTCTTCACTCCTCTCTTGTAGTTCATTTTTGCAGAGGCATCTCAGATTGGCATCATACAGAGCTACTAGTGGCTCTGGCAGGTCTTCGGTCTCTGTGTCAGATTCTGTTGCTGAATCTGTGTCACTGAAGTCCATGGTAGTGAGCACAGCTGCGTTAGGTGCCAGTACTTTCAATTCTGCAATGTCTTCATCTGTCAGTTCTGAATACACAAAATAAATGTTAGATAACTTATTTTCATACAAATTGCAATCAAAGCTGGTTGCATCTGCCATTAATAGTTACATGACCCTGATTATAACTTATGTATTTACATTAATTATAAAATATAATGAATACCTGATTGCTATATGTACATGACCTGATCTCGTCTACATTCAGATTGTGCCTACCGTTTACATGATTCTTTCTACGCTTTACTCTGACTGGCTGCAGGTGGGTGTCTGTCCTTTTAGCCTTTCTGAAGCTGATCTCACTCAGTTTGGCTGGTTTCACCTCTCTCTTGGATGTGTGGATCCACATATTTGTCCCTGAAGTACAACACCTCTCCGTCTTTCCCATCCTGACCCACAGCTCAACTTTGAACATAAGTGCAGCTGCATGGCTGCAGCATGACCCTAACCTGAATAAAAAAAGGTCTAATGTATGAAACACATGTTTTGTACTTTAGGCTATACATATAACATTGTTTTGTTTTAGCTATGATTTCAGCAAATAAGCAGTTACATGTTGTTTGATTAAATTGCTGACACTGACAATTGGGCAAATAATGAACATTTAAGATAGTAAACGTATGTTGGTTTACATACCCAGCCATACAGGTGCAGTTCGCAGTAAGAATGCAGTTGTTTGTCTTGTTGACGATAACCCAGGCCTTGTACAATTCTGTCTTCTTACCCTGTCTTTGGCTAGGCAGAACCTCCGTCTTCAGCACTACGAAGTTTTGAACATTGTAATCATGACATAGTATGTCTTGGACATGACCACACAGAACAAAGTTGTATGCATCCAGAGACTTGTACGCTTTTAACTTCTCCCGGGTATATACACTTGGAGTGTCGATGAGGTAATTATAAATCTCTGGCCACTGGATGCTAGGCCATTTCGTTTCATCGTTTAGCCATTGACACGGTGGTATGGCAAACGGATCTAGAAGACGTATCCCACTGCTCACTAACGTCAATTTAGTTAAATAACTGTGTTTATCACTGGGTGACAAGTCATTGTAATACGTGGAAAACATTGTAATAATCACATCTAATCAATATAAACTATAATCTTTTTAAATCTAACTAGTATACTTGTGTTATCCGTGTGGTCCTTTTGCAATTATAAATGCTATCCTTTCCCGGTTTTCTGCAACCACATGGCGCGCGCATCCCGAATATTTACAAACAATAAATTGGTCTATAAGAGGCGGCAAAGAGGAAAGAACGCAAAAGGAAAACATTTTAAATCCCCAAATATAAAAACTTCCTACTTTTTACCTACTTTTACCTAAAAGGCATATACCACTTGTTTTTCGTTTGAATAAAAGAAAGAATAATGAATGAATGCAAAAGTACACGGACCTCTCTAGGTTAGTTGGCATGGCAACTACCCCTCTCCCCCCACACACAGACACACGCGCGCGTACACTCTGATTGGTAACGTTCGCGCTAAAGTAGAAAACAAATGCCTCGTGCATTTCAGGTGGTTCCTCCTTTCAATTATCTTTAGCTATAATCGGTCGGTATTTGGATTTGGGTGATTCTTTAGCTGAAGAAAAGTTTACGATACAATTATTTTTCAACCGACTGCTCTGTAGTGTAAGTCAACAACTACAGGTAAGGTTGACACTAACCTAGCCAGCTAAAAAGCTTACAGTATATCTGTTTGGTAACTTGAATTGGAGTCAGTCAAGAGACAAGCAACATTAGCATTGATTACGCAGACACGGCGGCCGTAGGTTAGCGACGTGTATCTAGTTTCAAAATGTTGCTAATTAACGAATTTACTGCCACTGTCACATTTACATTTCTGCCTGTGCACTTATTACACAGCTCGAGAAACATCGAGGGGCTTGATGTAGTTCGTTAGCATTATTTGCTAATGCTTGCGTAAACACTTAAACGCTATTACACACCGTTAAATATAAAAGTTTGTTGGTGCCAGCCTACTGAAGATCACGGATGGCGACCAGTTGGATCTGCTGCAACAACTGCTTTGCTACACCTTCTGCCAACAGCAAACTAGCTCTGTCCACTTGTGGGCATGTCATCTGTAGTAGATGTTTTCTGAAGGGTAAGACTATTCTCACTCCAAAACTATTTAGGCTAGTAGATAATAGATAATATATAACTATCTATGTGCCATTTTCTCCCAGTTCATTCACTACATTTTTTTTCAGGCAACGTGAAGGAGGGGGAGTGCCGGATATGTAAAGCAAAGTGTCAGCTGTTACTTATTTCAGACAAGGTAAGTTAGAATGATGTGGTATAAGCTTAGCATGGGGCTAGGGTAAACTAGAAATATATATATATAAATAAAGTATATATACTAGAAGTAGAGCATATTAGAAATACTAGAAATAAAACCACTAAGACCATGTAAGCCTAGGTTATAAACAGAAGTGTGTTCATATGAAGTAACATCATTTTTGTATTTATGGGAATATATTAAGAAAATACCAACCATGAGTTAGCCTACATGTAAAATATGATTTTTTTTACTGAAATTACTTAATCTAATGACACAAGTTAGAGTGGGGTTGGTGAAGGAGAGTGACATGTGGTAAGGTCAGTGCAGTATAGGCAGTTGGCATTCACAAATCCAAACTGGATACATTTCTGCAAGGAAACGCAAATGTGGTTACTCTGCAGCAGCACAGGATCGCTGACCCTCGCCCAGCCAGTCAGACGTGAGAATAAAAACAGTGCACAAATATTATGACAGAACCGTATTTAAAGGCCTATATGAGAACAACAAGATAGAAAGACTATGGGTAAGATCCTTCAGACACAACTGATATTAGCCTACGTAGTTATGAGGTCCTCTGATGGTGTATGCTGTAAGATCATCAGCAATTGCACTGACTGAATTCAAAGTCAATTTGGGCTTTTGGTTAATCAAAATCATGCTCTTCCGTATAAAGGTTGCCTTTCCATCATATATGTACTTGAGTGTTTCCCTACCGGAATTAATACAAGTTTATCTTATATTATCTTATCTTATCTTATTCAATTCATATGAATTAATACAAGTTTATCTTATCTTATCTTATTCATATGTTTTATTGGTAGTTTCCTGCTGAAAAGCGTTGTCAAAGTTACCACCTGACATTTGGTGCTATTGTGAAAGGGATGGTGTTTGTATTGACACTTTATTTTCAAGTTCAAGTAAAAAAAATTGTCTTCTGGTGTGAGACTGACTTGTTTGTTTGTATTTAAAGATTACTGATACCATAGTTTCAACTATTTCTGTGAAGAATTATTGTCTCCTGGTGTTACAGTTAGTTTTGAACATATTTAACATGCAACACCAACAAATTCTCTACATCATTATGTGACAGTCACTGACAAACAATGTTGTTAATATCATGACAGTAGTATTGTTATATCTCCCGAATGTAAGATTAAGTCGTAACAGTTTGTGTGTTCATGAGTAATGTTTGTAAGGTTTCGAGATACTTCTTTAAATGCCACCTTTACAGGTTTCTTGAATCTTGAAAATGTCCAATGTTGTCAGCTTCTTTAACTGCTGCTCTCTCATGTTGTGTTCTGCCTGCCTCTGAAGGCTCTTCAGGTGATAGTATCTTCAGGTAATAATATCTTCAGGTAATAATATCTTCAGGTAATAGTATCTTCAGGTAATAGGCTCTTCAGGTAATAATATCTTCAGGTAATAGGCTCTTCAAGCTCTTCAGGTAATAGTATCTTCAGGTAATAGGCTCTTCAAGCTCTTCAGGTAATAGGCTCTTCAAGCTCTTCAGGTAATAGTCTATTCAGGTAATAGGCTCTTCAAGCTCTTCAGGTAATAGTATCTTCAGGTAATAGGCTCTTCAAGCTCTTCAGGTAATAGTATCTTCAGGTAATAGGCTCTTCAAGCTCTTCAGGTAATAGTATCTTCAGGTAATAGGCTCTTCAAGCTCTTCAGGTAATAGTCTATTCAGGTAATAGGCTCTTCAAGCTCTTCAGGTAATAGTCTATTCAGGTAATAGGCTCTTCAAGCTCTTCAGGTAATAGTCTATTCAGGTAATAGGCTCTTCAAGCTCTTCAGGTAATAGTCTATTCAGGTAATAGGCTCTTCAAGCTCTTCAGGTAATAGTCTATTCAGGTAATAGGCTCTTCAAGCTCTTCAGGTAATAGTATCTTCAGGTAATAGGCTCTTCAAGCTCTTCAGGTAATAGTCTATTCAGGTAATGGTATCTTCAGGTAATAGTATCTTCAGGTAATAGTCTATTCAGGTAATAGGCTCTTCAGGTAATAGGCTCTTCAGGTAATAGTATCTTCAGGTAATAGGCTCTTCAGGTAATAGGCTCTTCAGGTAATAGTATCTTCAGGTAATAGTCTATTCAGGTAATAGGCTATTCAGGTAATAGGCTCTTCAGGTAATAGTATCTTCAGGTAATAGTCTATTCAGGTAATAGTATCTTCAGGTAATAGTATCTTCAGGTAATAGTCTATTCAGGTAATAGGCTATTCAGGTAATAGTATCTTCAGGTAATAGTATCTTCAGGTAATAGTCTATTCAGGTAATAGTATCTTCAGGTAATAGGCTCCTCAGGTAATAGTATATTCAGGTAATAGTCTATTCAGGTAATAATATCTTCAGGTAATAGTATCTTCAGGTAATAGTATCTTCAGGTAATAGTCTATTCAGGTAATAGTATCTTCAGGTAATAGGCTCTTCAGGTAATAGTATCTTCAGGTAATAGTCTATTCAGGTAATAATATCTTCAGGTAATAATATCTTCAGGTAATAGCCTACTCAGGTAATAGTATCTTCAGGTAATAGGCTCTTCAAGCTCTTCAGGTAATAGTATCTTCAGGTAATAGTCTATTCAGGTAATAGTATCTTCAGGTAATAATATCTTTAGGTAATAGTCTATTCAGGTAATAATATCTTTAGGTAATAGGCTCTGATAGGCTCTTCAGGCTCTTCAGGTCTGCCCTGTTCTTTGTAAATAGTGAAGTCAGGATAATTGTATAATAATTAATAATAGGCCTTTTTTTTCAGAGCACCCCTGAGGTGAAGGCTCTCTTTTCTGACCTTGGCTCTAAGGTCACAGCATACGTCTCAGAGACCAGTAAGGTAATTATAATTATATATGTATATTATTATAATTAATCTATATTATTATAATTTTATTTGTGTTACACATGTTGTTAGTGGCTGCTGCTGAGCACATTTATTTTTGGTGATTGCGCAACACAAGCTTATATATATTATTGCATGCCATTGCAACTGCCATCAAACAGTTTTGTATGTAAAAATGTATGTAAACTCATGCTTGAGCTTAAGACCTGTTCAAATGTTAAGGCTTTTTTTTTTAGGTCTTACTTTTTCAGGCAAGACATCGAACGAGATTATTGACACATTATCAACAAAGGGTAAGAAACAAGAAAGTAATGTTTATTTACAGTTATGTTCTCAAAATGTACCAAATTATTCATTTATGACAAAATCAGTACAGAAGTTATGGTCTTTTTGTAGACCTTAACTTGAGGGTGTGCTGTTGCATTCTGGTCTTTTGAGCCCGAGTTTTGAGCATCGAGTGATTCTCATTTTCAGGAAACGACAAAGACGGCCATCCCAAAAATATATATTCAAATAATATTATGAAGCTTTGGTAACTATCAAAACTTTGGAAACCTCTTTAAAACAATTTCCATGCAATGCCTACATTTTTACACATAAATAGCTTCACTTGATGCCCTTCTTTGTTTCAATTAAGAACCTGCAATGAGCATCTATCAAATTAGGGTCCCATGTCTTTGCCCTCCATGAATATGTTTACACATTCTCCTTGCTCCGGCTTCAATCCCTCAATGTTTGCTAGTATTGCGTCTAGCGCTAGGTTGCTAGTATTGCTACTATTGTTTGCTAGTATGGCGTCTAGCGCTAGGTTGCTAGTATTGCTACTATTGTTTGTACGGCGTCTAGCGCTACGTTGCTAGTATTGCTACTATTGTTTGTATGGCGTCTAGCTCTAGGTCGCTAGTATTGCTACTATTGCTAGTATTGCTACTATTGCTAGTATTGCGTCTAGCGCTAGGTTGCTAGTATTGCTACTATTGCTAGTATTGCGTCTAGCGCTAGGTTGCTAGTATTGCTACTATTGTTTGTATGGCGTCTAGCTCTAGGTCGCTAGTATTGCTACTATTGCTAGTATTGCTACTATTGTTTGTATGGCGTCTAGCTCTAGGTTGCTACTATTGTTTGTATGGCGCCTAGCTCTAGGTTGCTACTATTGTTTGTATGGCGTCTAGCGCTAGGTTGCTAGTATTGCTACTATTGTTTGTATGGCGTCTAGCTCTAGGTTGTAGCTACATTTCAAACAAATGCTTCATTTTAATGTCATCGCATGTAGCCACAACCACTGGTCCCTGATTGGTGGGACCCTCAGAAAGGTCCATCATTTCTATTTTGCAAAAATCAGTCTCAGACTATAATCCCTGACTACAATCCCATCGAAAACTGAGCTGGGAGCAATAGCAGGCAGAGCCAGGCTAAGGAGTTTTGTTTGAAAGCTACTAATCTAATTACTGGAAAGGCATTGAGAAACCTTATAAACACCAACAACAGCACAGTGGGCACAGACAAAGGGCTATCTAGCATGCTAACTTGTGTTTTTGGAGATATAGTTGGTGAGGTATTGCTGTGAAAGTTTTTTTTTATATTATCGGCAGAAGATTCGAACCAAATCACAGAACTGCATAGTGCACTGAGGGATCCGACTAAGTATGTGACCTGAGACAAACCACTATGTTGAGGCATTAGCTTCCACCAGCGAGCTAGCTAGCTAATCGCTCTCGGTTATTAGCTTCCACCAGCGAGCTAGCTAGCTTATCGCTCTCGGTTATTAGCTTCCACCAGCGAGCTAGCTAGCTAATCGCTCGCGGTTATTAGCTTCCACCAGCGAGCTAGCTAGCTAATCGCTCGCGGTTGCGAGATTTCAAACCCACTGACCGGGCCGAAATTGTGTTTTTGGCCATTCAGATTAGCATGGGTCTGATGAAAAAACACAGATTTCAGACTACTGGAACACCTGCCAAGGTTCCCTGGTCTTGACACCAAATGTTGCCTGTGTAACACACACACACACACACAGACACACACACACACACACACAGACATGAAACCGCTTTCAACTCTTGTCCTCCTGTCTTCACTTCACCAAAAACACTCTGAGGATGGAGAGAGATCAACCAGGTTACGGTCCACATCTTAAAATCCGCCCGCTCATGGACCTAGTCCTCTCAAGTTTTCAGAGGGAGTACTACCCCCACCAATACACACACACACACACACACACACACACACAGGGAGTACTACCCCCACCAATACACACACACACACACACACACACACACACACAGAGGGAGTACTACCCCCACCAACACACACACACACAGAGGGAGTACCCCCCCCCCACACACACACACACACACAGGGAGTACTACCCTCACCAACACACACACACACACACACACAGGGAGTACTACCCCCACCAACACACACACACACACACACACACACACACACACACACAGGGAGTACTACCCCACCAACACACACACACACACACACACACACACACAGGGAGTACTACCCCCACCAATACACACACACACACACACACACACAGAGGGAGTACTACCCCCACCAACACACACACACACAGAGGGAGTACCCCCCCACACACACACACACACACACACAGGGAGTACTACCCTCACCAACACACACACACACACACACACACACACACACACACACACACAGGGAGTACTACCCCCACCAACATCCATTGACGAATCAATGGTTTCTTTCCATTGTCTTTCTGTCAGTACGTGCCCAACAAAAGGAAACGTTTTGGTCTTTTTGTTAGAGTTATCTTTTTCAGAGTGTTTTCTGTCTTACAATTCTTATTGAAAAGGCAAAATAAACAAAACAAAACAAAACAAAAACACCAAAATTGACGTAAGATTAAAAATGTATGATCAAAAAGGATCAGATGTGTTACATTTGTTCTTACTCGGAAGCTTGGATTATTTTTCAGTGCCCAAAGTTAATTTCAGTGTTGAGAGGTGACATAACAGTTTTGCAGAAAATACACTATTTGGGCGCAAATACATTTTTTAACAAGTGTTAACTAAGTCAAATTTAATTGCAGAATGAAAAATTAGAAGATGTTCTGCTTAAAATGAAGCAAGAAATACAAGAACTGAACACGTAAGATTTCAAATTTTCTTCAAAATTTCGTATAAACCAGCATAAGAGATTACATAGACATTAATGGGTCATTTTATTTTCCTTTTTATTGTTTCAGAAAAATGTCTCAGCAGAATACCTACATATTCAAGTTGGAGAACTCCATTCACCAAAGGTAGTGTCACACACACACACACACACACACACACACACATAAAGTCTTATGCAGAGAGGTGTCTGATTCACCAAAGGTAGTGTCAAAGTCTTATGCAGAAAGGTGTCTGATTCACCAAAGGTAGTGAAAGGTGTCTGATTCACCAAAGGTAGTGTCTAAGTCGTATGCAGAAAGGTGTCTGATTCACCAAAGGTAGTGTCAGTCTTATGCAGAAAGGTGTCTGATTCACCAAAGGTAGTGCAGAAAGAAGTCTTATGCAGAAAGGTGTCGGATGTTACTATGGCTATTTAAACTATTGTTATGGACTTGTGCGAACACTCATTTCCATGCAGATTGATGCATTTTAGTCAAGTTTTGTTTGTTTATAGAGCATAATTAAATCCTGTGGCATCAGCATGAGATCATTTTTTTCTAAAAGCTTTTTCCTTTCAATAAATCCACTGCCAAAGAAAATGATTGTTTAAAAAGTGCCCTAAATAAGTGAACTCTACAGGTGTTCAGTCTCAAAAGCACCCTAAATAAGTGAGCTGAACAGGTGTGCAGTCTCAGTAATGGCGGGGCAGTATAAAAAACGTCCTTGTATTAATTGCTCTATTCTACTCTACTCTATTCTACTCTACTCTACTCTACTCTCCTCTACTCTACTCTACTCTACAGTAATCTACTCTCCTCTACTCTACTCTACTCTCCTCTACTCTCCTCTACTCTACTCTACTCTACTCTACTCTATTCCACTCTACTCTACTCTATTCTATTCTACTCTACTCTATTCGCAAGGTTGCAATTTTGTCATTAGCTTAAGTTTTAGAGATGAGAGATGTCACATGAGAGAAAGTCCACTGGAAACTCAACGAAATGGCTGAAACAAAAAGGTTGGAAGATGGATAGGTAAAGACGCTTTTATTCATGCTGGGTGTGCAACATGATGACAGACATGAGGAGAGTAGAGTCGGGAGTGTGTGTGTGTGTGCAACATGATGACAGATATGAGGAGAGTAGAGTCGGGAGTGTGTGTGTGTGTGTGTGTGTGCAACATGATGACAGATGGGTAGAGTAGAGTCGGGAGTGTGTGTGTGTGTGCAACATGATAACAGACATGAGGAGAGTAGAGTCGGGAGTGTGTGTGTGTGTGTGTGTGTGTGTGTGTGTGTGTGCAACATGATAACAGACATGAGTAGAGTAGAGTCGGGAGTGTTAACTGCAAGGATGATGAGACTTTCCCTTTAAAGCCACTGGTATTGACGAAGTCTTTAGCATGTGAATAGAAGAAGTATTGAAGCGGTGGGTGTTTACTCTGTCCTACTGGCGCTTTGACAGAGATGTGCACACCTGAACGTGTACACTTAGTTTAGGTACTTTCAAACAGTCATTTTATTTGTCAGTGAATTTATTGGAAGGAAAAGTCATTACGTTTTATAGCATTGCTATCACCACGTTGGTATAAAAATGTGGTGCGAAGATTTGATCTGAGATTCCATACAAAATGTTTCTCTACATGGTTGAGAAATATAATGTCCAATCTTATGCCATGAAATGAATATAATGTCCAATCTTATGCCATACAATGAATGTAATGTCCAATCTTATGCCATGAAATGAATCATACGGTGTGTTCTTTGACAGTGCCAAATCAGCCTCACAGAGCGCCTGGAGTTTACAACCTGCCAAATCAGGTACCATTTAATACCATGACTAATATGGTTGTTCAGTTGACCCTTTGAGCAAATAAGTGTGTGAAAATGGAAACAAAGCTACTATTGCGTTCCCACATTAATATTACCGTAACAGGGGTTGGTTGGGCACACACACACACACACACACACACACACACACACACACACACACACACACACACACACACACTCTCACACACACACACACCCTCACACACACACAAACACACACGCACACAGAGACACAGAGGAAGAGGAGAAGAGGATGAGTGAGAGGGATCACACACACACACACACACACACACACACACACACACACACACATACACACACAAAAAACACTCAGCTGTGATAACTTTGCAACAGTGAACAGTTCTCTTAACTATGATGTCCCAGTCACGGTTGACTATGGATATTCAGATTTAGTTTAGTGCTAATTATCTTCCTCTTGCAGTTTCCTCCATCAGACACACACAAACACACACAAACACACACACACACACACACACAAACACACAAACACACACACACACTCAGCTGTTTAGTGCTGATTATCTTTGTTTAGTGCTGATTATCTTCCTCTTGCAGTTTCTTCCATCTCACAGATCCCTTTCCCTTCGCCAGTCTCAAGGATGAGTGTGTGAGTAAACTGAATGAAATGACAACAATCACTGCATATACTGCATATCACTGCATATACTGCATATCACTGCATATACTGCATATACTGCATATCACTGCATATCACTGCATATCACTGCATATCACTGCATATACTGCATATACTGCATATCACTGCATATACTGCATATCACTGCATATACTGCATATCACTGCATATCACTGCATAACACTGCATATCACTGCATATACTGCATATCACTGCATATACTGCATATACTGCACACACTGCATATCACTGCATATCACTGCATATCACTGCATATACTGCACACACTGCATATCACTGCATATACTGCATATCACTGCATATCACTGCATATACTGCATATCACTGCATATACTGCATATCACTGCATATCACTGCATATACTGCATATCACTGCATATACTGCATATCACTGCATATACTGCATATCACTGCATATACTGCATATCACTGCATATCACTGCATATACTGCATATCACTGCATATACTGCATATCACTGCATATCACTGCATATACTGCATATCACTGCATATACTGCATATCACTGCATATATACTGCATATCACTGCATATCACTGCATATCACTGCACACACTGCATATCACTGCATATACTGCACACACTGCATATCACTGCATATACTGCATATCACTGCATATACTGCATATACTGCATATCACTGCATATCACTGCATATACTGCATATCACTGCATATCACTGCATATCACTGCATATACTGCATATCACTGCATATCACTGCATATCACTGCATATACTGCATACAAAAATGACTTGATCGTTCACATGATCCCATTCATTGGATAATGTTTGTTGAAATAAAAAATGACTCGATAGTTCAAATGATCCCTTTCATTGGATAATGTTTGTAAAAATAAAAAATGACTCAGTAGTTCACATGATTCCCTCCAGGAGTGGAAATGCCGACGCCGATACCATGCCTCGGTTTTGTAAGGTTAGTTTTAAGTTTTAAATGCATACAAAGTTTAGTTATATTATTTTTGGACTTTAATTTAGTCAATATTAGCGTTGTACCAATACGTCTCCACATGTTCTGCCTTTCAAAGCCTGAGGTCCCAGGAAGCATCCAGAGACTCTCCCTCATCAGCCCGCCTCAAGATGGCAGAATCGGTCAGTCGTTTTGGTTGAAAGGAAATGGAAAATAGTGGGATGTTGATATTGATGTTTATGTTTGGTATTATTACTGGTACTATTACTATTATTATTATTAGTTCATTTTTACAGTTGAAAGACACCTCATATATACATAACGTGCCTAATATGATTATACTTTCTGATATAAAGTAAATATAATATTGTGATTGATTATTGCTTACAATGCAATTATTACTTGATAATGTTTATGAATATTTTGTATGTTAGAAGACATTGTATTGTAAGATAGTGTTTATTTGTGAAATACAGGCACAGTACCTCACAGAGTGAGCAACCAGGCGGCACGATCTCCTTCCGTCAGGTACATCATATGCTGTATATTATTATTATTATTATTAATATTATTATTATTATTAATTATTATTATAAAACAGTTTTCTTGTTTGCTCTAAAAGATCACATCATATGCTGTATAAAACAGTTTTCTTGTTTGCTCTAAAAGATGAGAAGGAAATCCTAAGAAATTGTCCTAATGGTAAACTCCATCCTTGAGAAATTCATCCACAGCTCCAACTAGTCACCAAATTCATGGTCAACCCTCTGTATCACAGGCCACCCCAGCCTCTGTATCATAGATTAAATGCCACCCCAGCCTCTGTATCATAGATTAAATGCCACCCCAGCCTCTGTATCATAATGACCCTCTGTATCATAAGCTAGATGCCACCCCAGCCTCTGTATAATAAACCAAAGGCCACCCCAGCCTCTGTATAATAAGCCAAAGGCCACCCCAGCCTCTGTATAATAAGCCAAAGGCCACCCCAGCCTCTGTATCAGAAGCTAGATGCTAAAGGCCACCCCAGCCTCTGTATCAGAAGCTAAATGCCACCCCAGCCTCTGTATCATAAACTAAATGCCACCCCAGCCTCTGTATCATAAGATAGATGCCACCCCAGCCTCTGTATCATACGCTAAATGCCACCCCAGCCTCTGTATAATAAGCTAAAGGCCACCCAAGCCTCTGTATCATAGATTAAATGCCACCCCAGCCTCTGTATAAGCTCAATGCCACCCCAGCCTCTGTGTCATAATAAACTAAATGTCACCCCAGCCTCTGTATAAGCTCAATGCCACCCCAGCCTCTGTGTCATAATAAACTAAATGCCACCCCAGCCTCTGTATCATAAACTAAATGCCACCCCAGCCTCTGTATCATACGTAAGCCCGATGCCACCCCAGCCTCTGTATCATAGATGAAATGCCACCCCAGCCTCTGTATCATAGATTAAATGCCACCCCACCACCTCATAATGAGCTAAATGCCACCCCAGCCTCTGTATTATAATCTAGATGCCACCCCAGCCTCTGTATCATAGATTAAATGCCACCCCAGCCTCTGTATCATATCATAAATGCCACCCCAGCCTCTGTATCAGAAGCTAGATGCCACCCCCACACCTCATAATGAAACCTCTTAAGAGAAACTTGATCTGTATAAAAATCTGAAAATGAATTTTTGATGTATCTTTGATAGCTCAGAAAATCTAGATTATTGTATTAATTATGTATCAATTTAAGAGAATTGTTTTAATTATGTATCAATTCAAGATTGATAGATAGATAGAGGTTTCTCCTAAAATTCCTGAGGAGAAACGATTTAAGACAGAAATGAAAAGTGGTATTACCATAGAGTAACATCTACCATAATTGAGAAAAAAGATCTCCTAGCTACCTCTAAAGAGCCTTTGAGAGTTCAAATGTTCCTAAAATATACTTAACCTAAGCATGAACAGATGTCAACAGAACAATTAAATCAAATCAATACATCAGTACATCCATTCACAAGAGTGTTGCAGTCCTATGCTTAACCATCTACCTATTATGCTATGCTAACAGTCCTTGGGGAACGGGTGCGCTTGCGTGTTGCCCTGGCGATTCCGATGTCCGTGAGGGGCAGGCTGGAAAGAGTTTGTGGTTCTGAGGCTGGTTGCAGTCGGTGCTGTGCTGTGCTGTGTTCCGATGTTGGAGGACACCAGTCACTCTTTTGTTCTACATTTACATTTAGTCATTTAGTCATTTAGCAGACGCTTTTATCCAAAGCGACTTACAAGGATGTATACACATTTTACATTTACACTGATGGCACACTGCACATCAGGAGCAATTAGGGGTTCAGTGTCTTGCTCAAGGACGCTTCGACAGGAAATCGAACTAGCAACCTTCTGATTACTAAACGACTTCTCTACCCCCTGTTCTAGAAGAGTTTGTGGGTCGTCTTTGTGCTAACTCGTCTCTGTGCTAACTCGTCTCTGTGCTAACTCGTCTTGTTGCTCCCTCTGCTTGTGAATGTCACTTAGCTAGCAGGCTTCCTGTTGCAGCTGTTTGCGCTAAACTTGTTTACTCTTTGGCAGCGGTGCTTTTTTAGCTAACAGGGAATTAGGCATGAGCTTGTGTGGTTGCCATGAGAGGACTTCCATGCGTTTGAGTTCAGTGTCTCTGCCCTGACCAGACTACACACTGGAGAGGACCTCAGAGCAGACTACACACTGGAGAGGACCTCAGAGCAGAATACACACTGGAGAGGGCCTCAGAGCAGACTACACACTGGAGAGGACCTCAGAGCAGAATACACAGTGGAGAGGACCCCGAGCAGACTACACAGTGGAGAGGGCCTCCACACGGAGGGGAGAGCCGACTACACACTGGAGAGGACCTCAGAGCAGACTACACAGTGGAGAGGACCTCAGAGCAGAATACACACTGGAGAGGGCCTCAGAGCAGACTACACAGTGGAGAGGGCCTCAGAGCAGACTACACAATGGAGAGGACCTCAGAGCAGACTACACAGTGGAGAGGGCCTCCACACGGAGGGGAGAGCCGACTACACAGTGGAGAGGACCTCAGAGCAGACTACACAGTGGAGAGGACCTCAGAGCAGAATACACAGTGGAGAGGACCTCAGAGCAGACTACACAGTGGAGAGGGCCTCAGAGCAGACTACACAGTGGAGAGGACCTCAGAGCAGACTACACAGTGGAGAGGGCCTCAGAGCAGACTACACAGTGGAGAGGACCTCCACACGGAGGGGAGAGCTTGAGTTCAGGGTCTTTGGCAGGGAAGAGCAAGAATAAGAGAGCGTCCCTGTAAGAACGGAGAGAATAAGAGAAAGAACAACAGGCCAGTTTGAGTTTTGTTGGCGAGGATTTCCGGTTACAGGAAGTGATTCGCTTACTTTTCACAGTAAGAGTTCCTGATTAAATCACACAATGGACCAATTCCATCTGTGGAGCCTCAATTGAAACCATTTTCGTGTGGGTGCATGAAAGGCCAAACACAGTGAATAGCAGGTGGCATAATGACGTGTTCACTGTGTGATGGTCAATTAAAAACACAGTGAAAGGTGGCGTAAGGATGTGTTCACTGTGTGATGGTCAATTAAAAACACAGTGAAAGGTGGCGTAACGACGTGTTCACTGACGGAAGGCTGACGCCATCTCATGCAATCAATTTAATTTCTGATGCAATCACTGCGGTCAGAAGAGAGAAACTTTTGTCCCCGGCTGCTGTACACACAGTTCGGCTGTAATAGTGATGTGTTTCGGCTGTACACACACACAGTTCAGCTGTACTAGTGATGTGCTTCGGCTGTACACACAGTTCAGGTGTAATAGTGATGTGCTTCGGCTGCTGTACACACAGTTCAGGTGTACTAGTGATGTGCTTCGGCTGGACACACAGTTCAGCTGTACTAGTGATTCGGCTGTACACACAGTTCAGGTGTAATAGTGATGTGCTTCGACTGCTGTACACACAGTTCAGGTGTACTAGTGATGTGCTTCGGCTGGACACACAGTTCACTATCACTAGTGATGTGTTTCGGCTGGACACACAGTTCACTATCAGTAGTGATGTGTTTCGGCTGGACACACAGTTCAGCTGTACTAGTGATCCGGCTGTACACACAGTTCAGGTGTAATAGTGATGTGCGTCGGCTGTACACACAGTTCAGGTGTACTAGTGATGTGCTTCGGCTGGACACACAGTTCACTATCAGTAGTGATGTGTTTCGGCTGGACACACAGTTCAGCTGTACTAGTGATTCGGCTGTACACACAGTTCAGGTGTAATAGTGATGTGCTTCGGCTGGACACACAGTTCATGACAAAAGTTATTTGTATACTTAAAGGATATGGTCAAGGAACAAATCAAACAAGACATACATAATTACCAATGTTACTTTGAAGTTATAGTTATAGTGTTATATATGAGTTATAGTATATGGCCCAAAAGGTATGTGATTTCTTCTCCTGAAATTCTGTATGTATCTCACAAATGGTAAATGCAAAAATTTGTACAAATGTTTGTTTAATTTTGTTATCTTCATTTGTTTGTGTATCTCATCAGTCAGAACAATATTGTTGTCTTTTCTCTCTCTAGCCGGGACTTTTCCTCCTCCCTGAACCTGCGGATCCCCAGAGAGGCATCATGGGAAACCCCCGTGTTTAAACCTCCCTTTAGATACTCGTCCATGTCCTCATTGCGTTGAGTAGCATGATAAAGGAAACCCCCGTGTTTAAACCCCCCTGTGTTTAGATACCCCTGTGTTTAAACCCCCCTGTGTTTAAACCCCCCTGTGTTTAGATACCCCTGTGTTTAAACCCCCCTGTGTTTAGATACCCCTGTGTTTAAACCCCCCTGTGTTTAGATACCCCTGTGTTTAAACCCCCCTGTGTTTAGATACCCCTGTGTTTAGATACCCCCTGTGTTTAAACCCCCCTGTGTTTAGATACCCCTGTGTTTAAACCCCCCTGTGTTTAAACCCCCCTGTGTTTAGATACCCCTGTGTTTAAACCCCCCTGTGTTTAAACCCCCCTGTGTTTAGATACCCCTGTGTTTAGATACCCCTGTGTTTAAACCCCCCTGTGTTTAGATACCCCTGTGTTTAAACCCCCCTGTGTTTAGATACCCCTGTGTTTAGATACCCCTGTGTTTAAACCCCCCTTTAGATACCCCTTTAGATACCCCCCTTTAGAAACCCCTGTGTTTAAACCCCTGTGTTTAAACCTCTCTTTAGATACCCCCGTGTTTAAACCCCCCTTTAGATACTCGTCCATGTCCTCATTGCATTGAGTAGCATGATACATCAGGGACCCTTAAACTGAAGACCAGTAGAACACATAGAGGTCCAAATGCTGTTCTAAGATACGACACAAAGCATGGCACATATCAATGGATATGAATATTGTGTTTTTATTTATTTTATTTGTTTTTATTTATTTTATATTTCTGTTGTTCTGTTGATTAACAGCTGAATGTTAGGATGTCATTGTAACAGCGTAAAAACTAATATTGTGATTGGCCCCAAAGATTTTTGCGGTAACCATAGGCATCATCAGTATATGAAATACATTATAAGTTCATGACTGTCAAAAACGTAATTGTTCCAAAAGTTTGACACTGTCTTCTAACCATCACAAATCTGATGAAATTAGTCAAAAGTTTGACACTGTCTTCTAACCATCACAAATCTGATGAAATTAGTCAAAAGTTTGACACTGTCTTCTAACCTTCACAAATCTGATCAAATTAGTCAAAAGTTTGACACTGTCTTGTAACCATCGCAAATCTGATGAAATGAGTCAAAAGTTTGACACTGTATTCTAACCATCACAAATCTGATGAAATTAGTCAAAAGTTTGACACTGTATTCTAACCATCACAAATCTGATGAAATTAGTCAAAAGTTTGACACTGTCTTCTAACATCACAAATCTGATGAAATGAGTCAGGGATGAGGTCAAAGGTCAGAGGTCAGACAGGCACATCAATATGTTTTGTTCCAGAAGATAAAAGCACAAATGGTTACAACTCAAAAATGTGTCCTTTTATTCTCGGTTCTTCTGTCTTTTGTCCTTTCCTGAAAATCGGATGGAGGTTTAGATGTTCAAATCTTGCAAAAAAAAGGTTTAGATTTCCTCTGTGTATGCAGCATGAACATCCTCCATCTTTCAAGGGATGATACCCCTCCATGTGGTCAGTGGTCTGAAGAGGCTGTAATGCAATTCCCCCGCCACCAGGGGGCTCCGTGAGTATGGCCGGTAAATGGTTGATTTGTCCTTAATAAACAATCTTTTCAACCATGGATAGAGTTCTAGGACCTAATCATTGGTCATGAATCTAGGCGTTTATCAGGATGATTTGCTTGGTCAAAAAAGTTAAAGGATCCGCAGGATGTGCAGGAAGAAGGATATGTTTATATTTAAACGCTTATATCCCTGTTTAATTCCAAAACATTTGACACTGTATTTGAAATCAACATGACATTTATTAACGTCATGACAAAAATCAGCTTGGCAACTTTTGAAGGAAAAAAACAAGGAAATAGCTAGGCAGTCTGGTGACCATTAGTTTGCAACTAGCTAGATCTAGAATTGCCCCTAGTTTAGACGGGTTAGTCTAATTGCCCCTAGTTCAGACTGGTTAGTTAAGACCAGTGGTTCTCAAACTTTTTCTGTCATTCCCCACTTTGAACAAGGGGGTCTTTTCAAGCCCCAACTGTCCTTCATCGCAACCACAAAATGGTAGGCCAAGTTTAAAATTGTCAATTATTGAAATAACCTCAAGTAATATCAAATAGCATCTTATTTAGGTCAGCAAATGCATATTGCTTGGATTGATTTCATGTTTCATGTTGTAGTGTATTGTTGTTATGGACACGCACACATGGACGGATTATGAAACCATGGGTCAGGACGTGTAACAAAATACACCGCTTCCAAATAAGAGATACATTTAAGCCACCTCTGATATTAACAAATACAAAGTCTAAACAATTGATGTCTAGACTCTAGACTGATTTAACCATCCCAAATCACAATCATTTGTTACTGCTGAGGTGCGAACTACAATTAATTTAAAATCTCCTCAGCCATATCAGAGCATTGTTAATTACTTTAGTTTGTCAGTGGCTGATTGTTTAACATCGGCAGTCATTACTGTACTATAAAAATTAATCTGAAGTTACAGCAGTTTAATTACCCAACTTTTTCCAGTTTGCAAGTGGAAAATGCATTTTAATTACCCAACAAGTGAAACATGCTTCCCATAAACATGTGGATGGTTAGTTGTCTCCCAAAAATGTTTTTTTTTTTTTTTTGTTTGTTTTCTCCTTTGTTCACAAGACCATCATCACCTGCCATGTTCTTCTGATGGTGGTCTTGCAAGAACGGATGATTTCAATCTTTAGGCTCTTTATGTTCGTATGCGTGAGATCTGTGTTTGCGTCTCTGAAATTAAAAGTGTGTCTCATCCATTCGAATTTTCAGTCATCAAAACACTGATTTATTGGATTGATTTTTATTATTTCATTAAATGATAAACCATTGAAAACAAGTGGTTTGTAGTAATAATAATAATAATAATAATAATAAAACTTTATTCTAAGTACCTTTTATTATTATTATTCTAATGATAGAAAGAGGAACACAAAGCTGCTCGTCAGCAGAAGGCCGATGACTAGCTTGTGTTTGTCAGCACGTACAGTATTGTTTTCAGGACACTTCTGCCATGGGTTTAAATATGATACAAATAATGCCATTAATATTGTGTATTAGATCAGTGGTTCTCAAACTTTTTGTCCGGGGACCCCATAAAATCCATTTGCCAAGTCTCGCGACCCCCCACACATTTTGACAGGATATTATAGGTCTAAATTCAGTTTCATCTTGAATGATGAGACTGCTTGCTGAGACAATATTAGTTTTAATTATCAACCCTGATGTAGAAAATACCATTTCTGATAGACTATACAGCATGTCAAAGCCTAATATGTTGATGCACAGGGCAGCAAGATCATTTCGCGACCCCCCAAAAATGTTTGGCGACCCCACTTGGGGTCCCGACCCCTAGTTTGAGAACCTCTGTATTAGATAACGCACATCACAGTATGGTAGTCACCAGGTCACTGTCTCACGACAACTCTTGCACATCTGATGTATGCTGTATGCAGTAGATAGCTTATGTTCACACAATCCAATAAATCCTGTATTTGTGATTCAAACAATTACATACTACAGTAATGCCCCATTTCATGTAAAAACAATATTTCTTGCTTAACAAATAAATAGAAGTTTTGCTTTTAGAATCACTTGACAAGCTATGAACTAGTTAAATACATTTATCAAAAATGGACACCAAAGCCGTCAGACACAGTTTGACAAACTGATTAACCCATTGATTTGACCTGTTGTGGTTTCACTCCTCATAAGTCACAAACTGATGAATCCATTGATCTGATCTGCTGTTGGGGTTTCACTCTCATAAGTCACATTAGCTGTACTTCCCAAAAGATTAGTAATTAAACCATTATTAAAGAATTGTATGAAAATTTCATTTTGTGGTTAGGATTATGCATTTTGATATCACCCAGGGATAACCACACGTTCAGAATAGTGGATATGTGTTGTTTGTGTGTGTGTGTGTGTGTGTGTCTTAGGCTGTGTGTGTGTGTGTGTGTGTGTGTGTTCATACATCTTTTGAGTAAAGTAACGCATGTGAACATGAACATGTATGATTACAGAGTGACTATTGGACCAGATCCTGACAAAACAAATATCAATAACCTTTCAAGTACAAAATATATACTTGACCAGCTTGTTTGCAACAGCACAAAATAAGATATCTTAACAGGATAAGCATTCATATTGATAGCATAGTGAACTGTACATTTATGGAGATAAATGTTGCAAACATGGACACAGAAAGCAGTTGTTTTGTCCAACATTATGATATTATTTTTAGAATTTGAGTTATTTACATGTTTACACAATCGTATGTAGCTACTAAATCAATAGAAACGTTCCGACTTTGAAGTTGGCTACATGAACACATAGGCCAGGCTACATAAACACATAGGCCAGGGCAAAGGGCTGCGTGTATGGGCGAGATGTGATGTGAAGTAGAGTCTCCCTTTTGTTTATGAGCTGGGATATAAATCTGCCGTATCATATACGCTGCAGTGCAAAGTAGGCTTAATGTCAAACTCTGCCTGAAGACCGTTTTAGAAGGAGGTTGTATGTTGCAAATTCAGAGTGCCTGTATTCAGTAAATATAAACGTAATGTTCAATGTTCAAAAAGTTATCAATCAGGCTTTTTTACCAACACGTGGGTAGTGCCAGAGGAAATAAGTATTTTGGTCAAATAGCATCATTGGTATTGTTCTAGCATCTGGTCCAAAAGCCACTGTCTTATGTCATATGATTACTGAACACTATCAAAGCCACTGTCATATCTGTTTAATGAAAACTATCAAAGCCACTGTCATGTGTCTGTGTTTACTGAACATGATCAAAGCCACTGTCATATCTGTTTACTGAACACTATCAAAGCCACTGTCATATGTCTATGATTACTGAACACTATCCGGCCCTGCTAAAGAGAAGTCCATTCATTTCAGAATTGATAGAACTGATATGAATCCATGATTGTAATTTTAGGTTCACTTACTGTTTAAAACCAAGCTCAGAGTAGCAAGATTTTCCAAGAATATTATTAAAATATCAGAGGTACTGTAGCTCACAGACGTTAACCTATGTACAATGTATGGTATCCATACTGAAAGCTGCCACCGTTCCTTGTCAAAGCTGTGATTGGTTAGTCAGCAGTCATTATTCAGCTTGTGTGTCACAGTGTCCCTGGGGTTACAGTACACAGTGAAAATGATCATTAAGTAAAATGGTTGTGAATTGTGATCAGAAAGAAAATGAGCCTCGTCTGTGGTATCCATTATGCATCGTGTGAAGAATTGACAACATTGTGTACATTCCCTTGCTCCAGTTGTTGTACTTTTTGAGAAGATCGCCAGTTATGGTCCTTTTTGAGTCGATCGCCGGAAAAAGTCATCCCATTCCTTACACTTTTTGTCAAATATTGTTTGTCTTGAAGTCATCTGTCACTGAAAGGTTCTCCAGATGCAAAGTGTGAGTGTAGGCCTGGATACGGTGACTCAAAACTCTGCCACTGGCTTTAGGTGTGTGTGTGTGTGTGAGTGTGTGTGTGTGTGTGTGTGTGAGTGGAGGTCTGGATACGGTGACTCAAACATCTCTGCCACTGGCTTTAGGTGAGAGCAGAATATATACGAAATTGTAGAAAAACACACCGGTAGTTTGATAACTCAGTTGAGGGTTTCTGGAACACAGTATGATATTTGAAAGTGATGTGCGTGTGTGTGTGTGTGAGTGTGTGTTGTGTGTGTGTGTGTGTGTGTGTCTGGACGCTAACACTGGTAATGAATGTGCTGGTGCTGATGCACTTTCCCATCCACATGCGAGTGTGTGTGTGTGTGGATGTCTGTGTAGATCTTTGGGTAGACTTTGGGTGCGCCCCCTTGGGGCAGGAGAAGCTGCTGCTGCTGGGCCACCAACCCCTCGGAATTAAACGAACCCAAATGTTCCTTGTCGCTGGCAGACGACGTACACGGACCCCATTCACGAGGAGGAGGTGGGCGATTCTGGTTGGGCATGGCCTGGTTTGTGACGATGGTGCCAGGGGAACACTGCTTTTTAGACTGGCAAAGCCAAAGGAGGACCGTGCCCAGGATGAACACCACGCCCGGCGGGGATGCCAATGATGACAGGCCAGGGCAGGCTGGGCGACATCGCCGTGGGGATGGTGTAGTGGTGCGGGCTGGGGTCTGCACATAGCAGGGGGAGAAACAATCAGAGTTTAGAATCAGGTTTTCAGAATCAGGTTTTATTGGCCAAGTAAGTTTGCACAAACAAGGAATTTGACTTGGTAAAGTGACTCTTAGTGTGCTTACACAAAATATACAACACAATACAATACAATACAAACAAACAGTGCAACAGGTACAAAAGGTATCCCACAGATTAAAACAGACGAGTAAACACTTTGGATAATTGGACACATGATCTCAAAGACTTAGGTACTTAATCATTTTAAAAGAGAACGTCACAGTACAGAAAACATTTTAAGAATAACTGGTAAAGAAACAGCAAATGTTTATGCAGAGAAACATCTGTTATCACACTATGCTAACGATTTATTTTTGTATGATCGTTAGATAATCATCAGCAGAGTTTTTTGGCTTACCAGGTAACACCGTGGGAGGTGTGTGTGTGTGTGTGTGTGAGTGTGTGTGTGTGTGTGAGTGTGTGTTTGTGTGTGTGAGTTTTTGGGCTTACCAGGTAACACCGTGAGGTGTGTGTGTGTGTGTGAGTGTGTGTTTGTGTGTGTGAGTTTTTGGGCTTACCAGGTAACACCGTGAGGTGTGTGTGTGTGTGTGTGAGTGTGTGTTTGTGTGTGTGAGTTTTTGGGCTTACCAGGTAACACCGTGAGGTAGGCACTGCGGAAGCTATAGCCCATGGTGTTGGCACCCAAGCAGATATACATGCCCGCGTCCTCCTCCTTTGCCCGCGTGATCAGGAGCTTGTTCAGGTAGGACCCGTCGGGCCGGGACCACACCTCTCCCGTGGGCAGCACGACAAAGCGATGGTCGCCGACCTCGATGGTGGAATTATATTTGTTCTCGTCGCCGGGCTCCACCCTCTTCAGCCACTGGATGACGGGCTTGACGTCACTGCGGACCTTGCACTGGAACGAGGTGGCGCCGCCGTAGGAGACCGTGGTGTTCACTGGGTGTGTGCCCGTCAGGATGGGCTTGGAGTTGGTTCGCTCTGGAATATCAATGATCAATCATCAGCTGTCTGAAACATGTTCATTTTGTTTTTTGGTGTTAAAAATAGCGTATGAAGAAAGCGAAGGTAAGGGTCCAACCCTAGGGTTAGGGTTAGGGTTAGGGTTAGGGTTAGGTGGTAACGAGGTGGCCCCGCCGTAGGAGACCGTGGTGTTCACTGGATGTGTGCCCGTCAGGATGGGCTTGGAGTTTGTTCGCTCTGGCGACAGTGGTAAAGAAGTCATTTAGTAATCAGAAGGTTGCTAGTTCGATTCCCTTTCGAAGCGTCCTTGAGCAAGACACTGAACCCCTAATTGCTCCTGATGTGCAGTGTGCCATCAGTGTAAATGTAAAATGTGTATACATCCTTGTAAGTCGCTTTGGATAAAAGCGTCTGCCAAATGACTAAATGTAAATGTAAAATCATTAGCTGTCTGAAACTGTTTTTTGGTGTTAAAAATAGCGTACTTGGTCTCGGATGAAGAAAGCGCAGGTAAGGTTCCCAGAACTGTAGGCATGTCAGATATGTACGTATCCACAGCACACACAGCTGGGACTTCAATTTGAAGCTAATTCGATAATTAAATATTTATCTTAAACCAAGCTTTGTGACACATGAGTGCCTACCGCTTTATAGCGCTTATTTAGCGCTGTGTTATGACTGATGAGCAATTTAAGACTTCTACTTTCTAGTCTTCAAATCATGAAACACAAAAGAACACTCAAAAGCTCTTGACTTACGGATGACTTCCACTTTGTAGGTGGCGTTGATCTCCCCGGCGCCGTTCGACACGTGGCAGGTGTACCGGCCGCTGTGCTCCGGAGTCAGGTTCCTCAGGCTGAGGGTCCACTTCTTCTTGCGGCCTTCGCCGACCTCCTCCGGGGTCAGAGGTCGGCTGTCCTTCAGCCACATGATCTCTGGCCGAGGGATCCCATTGGCTGCGCACTTGAGCCGCACCGAGCTGCCCACAGGCCTCGCAATCACGCGCTTACGCATCTTCGTGGGCTGGGTGAACCTGGGGCGCACTACACAAAGGAGAAAACAGCAGTTACATTCCTGCACTTCTTTTTCCTTTCTAGGTCGTTTTTCTAATTCTTATGTAAAGTAGTATTTATTGTTACACCATGTTTTTTATTGCTCTTAGCTTGATTGTTCTCTCCCTTGTACGTCGCTTTGGACAAAAGCGTCTGCTAAATGACTAAATGTAAATGCTGTGTGGTATCTCTAGCAGACATTAAATCTCCCATTTCCCACATAATCGAAGATGTACCATTCATGTTTGTATTAGTTTAAGTGTGTTGATCTTGATCTTCCAGGTTATAAAGTTTATATATTCATGTTCCCTCTAGACAAAGGAGAAAACTCATCTCTGTTTATTTACATTTACATTTTACATTTAGTCATTTAGCAGACGCTTTTGTCCAAAGCAACGTACAAGGGAGAGAATAGTCAAGCTACGAGCAATAGAACCCGGTGTAACAATAAATACTACTTTACATAAGAAATATAACAAAATGAAATAAAAAAAGAAAAAGAAGTGCAGAAATGTAACTGCTGTAATTGCAAGTTACGCACTATTTCTATAGGTTT